>NC_137736.1:61941553-62051553 GCF_963264785.1 Psittacula echo
CAATAGGAGAACTCATTATGAAGTTACCTTCCATAATGCCCAATTCTTAATTTTAAAGCACCAATATTTGAACACATTTTGTTACAGCAAGTCTCAAACTCAGCCTCCAAAGCACAGAAGATAGAATTACAAAATTTGCTCGACTATTTCTCCAAGGAGTATCTGCACATGGTTGCATTGTTGTCAGTGACTTCCGTCATTGCTGCGTGAAAGCACATTGTGTGAATGATTTGCACTGTATCTCATTATTCCTGGAAGTTTTTATCTATATTGTATATTTGGGATCGTTATCCCCTTTGCATTCTTAAAGATTTTATGGTGTTGGGTTTTTTTGGTTTTTTCCTTCCCATTCTTTGGCTGTCCATATACTATGGAGCCCAGTATTAGCCCTGCTTGCTTTAGCAGGGAAATATCTGTCAGAAACCATGTGTATTGTTTGTTCTGCCCTATGCTTGTCTTTTACAATGTGTAAGTATCAAGCGTATACATGTGTACAGACTGCAGGTTTATATGCCCTGCACATAGATAAATACAAACACACGTGCCCACACAGATGTGCACCTACGAAATTATTGGTATCACCTAGTTCTAAGTAGCTGGTGTAACAAAATCAAGCAGTGATAAGTGTTTTCTTTGAATCATAATATGTATTTACAAACAGGCTCCCTTCTGCCCCCTTGTTTCAGAGAATACTGTGCTCAACTTCCCTTTCCTGGATGTTGCACTGTGTTGATCACTGCCCTGCCTCTGCAAATCCTATTTGAAAATCTCATTTGCAGCATAACTGACAACAAAGGCATTACATGGTGTATGCCCTGCGTATTCTGCAGAATATTCCTTGCCTTTGTAAGTTATTTCTAACTACTAATGAAAATACTGTGTGATCATTTGATGATCTTTTTTATTTATTAATAATCTGTAAAATTAAGTGTGTCTAATAAAAGAATGGATCCATTCTTAAAAGTGCAAGGTGGAATGCATTAGATCAGTGGTACAAAAAGCAGATGTTCTTTACTGCAGTAGGCCTTTCTTTGAGTACTCTAGGAAACAAGGACTTAAACAAAACAATAAACTGAAGAGGATTCTGAGGTACAAATGCTGCCAGCCACTGCAAGGCTCAGAAATCCTCTTTAGAGATACATTTTTTCTGCATTTGTTTCCAAACTGTAATTCTGGTCTGTGATTAAAAAAATATAAGAAAAATGATTTGATATTTCAGTCTGTCAGGGCAGCTTCTGAATAATTACATGCAAAATATTCTCCTATATGTTTATTAAATATAGTATTGCAGAGCACAAATGTGCATTTTATGCAGAGAGGTCATTTTTTAAAACATCCATTGTAGCTGCTTCACTAACGTCCAGGGGTTTTCGCCATGCACGCAGCACAGATTTTTTTGATTATGTAGATTTTTTTTTTCCCCTATTGCAGTTTCATATGCAAAGCATGCATCAGCCACATCCATGCTATCTCCTAAAGCAGTCATTCTGAAACCCAATCTGGGGACAGTGCAGACTAAATAAAATTTCATTTTGATTTGGCCTCCCGCTGAGAATGGGACTGCTTTGTTTCAGCCGACAGAACCAGCAAGCCAGAAAGGTATGTCCTGTTTTGCATGGCTGATGGTGTGACTTGAGGATCACAATCAGGCCGTTCATGCTCTCAGGGCTCGGCATCTCATCCACATCCTGTACCGTCTTTCTCTTTTCCTTGCCATTTGCTTTCCTTCTGTGCCGCCTGCCGTCTACCTGCAGGGCAAAGCTATGGCAGACCCTCACACTATTGTTTACTTTGGCATATGTTTAATAGCTGCATGGCTGTTTAAGGGTAGGGTTTTTTTCCTTTTTTTTTCCCTCCCCACCCCCTGCCTTTGTTTTTTCCCTTCCCTATCCATGTTCACTTTCCTTATTTTCTAGGTGTTGAATACACAAATACTGAATTAACGGATAATTATGTAAGTACTGCTTGCGATGCTTCAGAGATTTTACTACGAGATTTGTAATGCAGAATTTTATTGTAAGTCTGAGGAAACATTTAACAGCTTTGAAGGACTTCAGTTTTCATAGCCCTTTAGAGCTGTTTAGGCAGAAAAGCAGTCACACATTATAGTTAGGAGAGAAAAAAAAACCAACAAACCACTCTTAGGAAGGGGTCTGGCTGCTTTGCCATCTTCACATGCTTTATAGTTACAGCTGCAGTGTTTAGGGGAATATAAGTAAATATTTCTCTCTCTAAATATAAGTATTTATCTTAAAGCCAGTTTGCATTCCAGGAGAGCCTGTATATCATGATCCTCGCTGCTGCTGCTGCCCCATCTTTCAGAGGAGGTGTTGGCATTTGGGGGAATGACTGCTGGTTTAGCCTCTGGAGCAGTTTTTGGACAGGGCAGCAGGATGCCTGAAAGACTCCTCACGATGCGAACTTACTCCTCAAAAGTGTATTTCTCTACGAAGCTGTGCTATTTCTTGTCTGTGAATATTTTTTTTTGGGGGGGTGGAAGTTTCTCATGTGAAATAAAATTAGGATAAAATTTACCTCAGACAAAGGGCAAATTTTAATTTTGACTACTATGTGTTTTGATATGGACAATGTCCTGTTTTCTTAGTGAGGTAGAATACAATTCTAACGCCAAAGAAAAAATCAGTCTTTAACAAAAACACCCTAAAATATGTAGCATATTCTGTACAGCACTGACATTAAATGGGAATTAATGCCTTGGAGGTGATTTACAAACACAGAATTACTCTTTGTATGCAACATGCCTTTGTAGTCGGTGATATTAGTAACAGCAGGTTGTTCAGCAAAGTCTGATGGAATGTACACAGTCAGTTGTAACACTCTCTGGTCTACTTAGCAAGTTTTGTTCCCAGCTTTTACTCCAACTCCACAACTCCCAGTGTTACTCCAACTCCATAACTTTCATTTTATATCGAGATTCATATTTCACTTTCAGACTTTATGAGCTGGCCAGGGATACAGGCCCTTGGCATAACCATGTGGACCTTCACATGGTAGTGCTGTGACTTGAAAATTCACTTTCTTCCCATCTTCCATAATTATTATTTTTTTAAAGTGGGGGTTGGGAGGCGAAGGCTCATCCAACAAAAGTTTGGAGAAATAGAAAGGTAAAAATAAGATGGCTCACTGGCCTCCCAGTAAGGAAGGGTAGGCCAAATGCGAGTTTCAGCTGCTTGCTTTAACCTTGGCGAACTCCAAAAGGATTTTCTGCACATGGCATAGAGCAGGATCTGGCCCTGCTTGTTTAATTTTTTTAATTCAGAGATGTTTACATAGTGAAATGCAGCTTGAGAAGATTTTAAAGAACTTATCTGTCTGCAGTGGTGCCTCATTTTCTTTAACAAATTTGGGGCTGTAAGAAAACTACAAAGAGACTGCATTTGTAAGAAACAAGAACTACAGCTTTTTAAATGGATACAGTGGAAAAATGCTCAGTTGTGGGCGTTACTTGCTCAGTATCTCTAATCCTCCTGCTTCACCCCTCAGGTATCATTGGGATGTTTTCCAAGTTACCAACTCTGCATTTTAATCAGAGTTTATAAAAATGAGTTCCAACTTTATATTTACCATGATTTCATTTTAACAGTTAAATATAAGTTTTAAGAGAAACTAAACTCTAGATGCGGTGTGGCAGTGTATCCTAATTCCTTGATGTCAGAACTCAGTCCTAGAAGGCTTTTTTTTGCACAAAAAAAAAAATTTATATTACATCAATAGCTTCATTTTAAAAGAAATAGTAATTAAATAAGAGGGTACACACAGATCACTTGGAAATGGACAATATTTTTATATAAAATGTGTAAGAAGAAAAATAGGAGTGTTATTTCTTTATTCCCAGGGATGAAGTATTTTTTAAAAGAGTGGTATTTGTTACAGTAAAGGAAAATAATTTTAGCTCCAGAATGCACTCACTGTTCTGGATACTTTTTTTATTAATTACATAACTGTTGTATTTAGCCAGGAATTAATGCAAACTTTATTCTGGCGCTCTTAGGAGATCAGTTCCTTTTTTAGGTCGGTTTATTAGAGCTCTATTTTGTGGTCATATACTGGATCAGCAAAAGAAGTGAGTGGGTTTTGGAAGTTAGTTTTGCATATATCACTTCCACAGAAAGAAAACTGCAAAAATATTAGCCCAAAGTCCAGAACAAAGACCTCATTCTTAGATAGTCTTATAAGGCTGTTCTCAGTGGATTTAGCAGTTTTCCTCCTTATTTATATTTGTGTGCTTAAGAAAGGAATCAGATCCAAAATCCCAAATCAGCTACCTCTAGCACACTATAATTGCAAAAAGTCCCAATATACTTGGGCATGTAACATATTTACTTATCTGTTTATTTTTTAATGCAAAGGACTTAGTAATTCTCAGTTCTCTGACTTTTCTCTCACTTTTTGTGCTTTACATGAATGAGGTGTCATGACCAAGATAAGTCATATCGATGCCCAGAATCCTATGGAGAAAATAGATCATGTAAAACAGATAATATATGGCCAACTGGAAACCAGACGAATGCACTCAGGAGACAAGTGTCTACTTGCAATGATACATATATGCACACTTCCATGTAAATTAGTTACATGGTGGCAGTATATGTATGCATGCATCTATAAGTAAGTGTGTATGTGCAGATACAGAAAAAGAGAGGGATGTAGGACACTGTCACCAGGGTCCCCGGGGCCCACCAATGGATGATACATGGGCAGATACTCTTTCTGTGACCATAAAGAAGATGAGAAGCTGCATGGCTGGTGCATTTGCTGATCTCCAACCCATCGGAAACTCACAGCAACTCTGCAACTGATTATCTTAGAAATTCTCCTGCTACAAGAGAATTTACAGTGGTCTGTGTTAGTGTCTGCCTAAAAACTTGTTGAGATCAGTAAGATCCCAGACATGAATATTTGGCTGTTGGATCAGGGCCTGAAGATTTTGCAGTAGTCCCTTGGGCAAGCCAGGACAGACTAATTAACAAACCTTTGGAAAAAAGTGGCAGAAGTCTCTCATAATACTGGACTTAGGACCTACCAGCAGAATTAATGAACAACTCATTCAACTCAAAATCCTCATACTGATGTTCTTAGCTTGGTTTACACACATGAATTGACCAAAACCAATAAAAAAGGTCTGAGAAACTGGTAGGAGATACTATAAAATTACATATCAAAGGACAATTGACTAGGAGCAGATATATAAAATTATGTGTCAAAGGAATGCAGAAATATCTTGTCAGCAAGTACGAACATAGGAATCCATTGTATTCACAGCCCGAAAGGGTGAGTAGTACATTTTCTTCAGCCTGGGATATTTTTACTGAATCTCCTTAGAAATAAAAAAATTAAATCAAAGCTAGATTTTTATTTTTAAAAGAAAGGGTAAAGTTAATCATAAGCTTACTGTTTGAGTTCACAAGAGCAACAGTATGTTATAAGAATGAATGCCATCATTTAACCCTTCATATGGTAAGGTTTCAGGCTTTCAGAAAGTTTCCTTTCCTGACCACAAAAATAAAGCAGGAGCTTTCTCAGTTTTTAGGAGGTATTCTCTGCTACAAGGAGGTATTCTTCCTATAATTCTTTTAAATGGAAATCTAATAAAGCAATCCAAGTAGCTGATTAAATGGCTGAGTGTAAACAGAAAACCAGCGTACTTGGAAATCTAGTATTTCGTGAGTGGGGAGAAGGAAGTCAGAAAATAAGCTATTGTTAACATACATATACATACACCAGCAGAAAATCCACCATTGTAATGACTTTCAGAATAAAGCTACACCTGGGGAGGGTGCTTCTAGAAAGCACAGTTTGAGAGATGTTCAAAGAATAGAAGAAGTTTGGAGATCTGGTAACCCAGTCTTGAAAGATTTTCTCAAAACAAAACGCATGTTGACATCCCATGTGTCATGGCTTATAAATGTGTTAAGATTTTGTTGATTATATTGAAAAAAATAGACAATGTGTATTAGTTAATTATTTATCACTCTTTTCTTATCAAGGCTGAAAAAAGATTTTTGTCTACAAAATATGGGGTAGATGGAAGAAATTACTAGTGAGCATCTAATGAATATTATACAGCACAGAAATGGACTACAGATTAATAAAAGCATCCTCTCCTTCATTAATTGTTCTTTACCCTACGGGGGTGGAGAAGGTTAGGTTATAGCAGCATTATGTCCTCACAATAAAATACATTTACTCTCCTAGCATCCACTGCAATTGGTTATTCATTATATATAATTTTCTTTATTTTTGAAACTCTTCAACTCTACCAGCTGTCTAACAAACGCACACATACACATTTTTTGAAACTTTTGGAATCATTTGCATTCAATGGGAAAATTCCGCTAGTGAATTCTTATTCATTCTTTTTTTTCTGGTGATGGACAAATCTCAGAAGATTCAGAGGACTGTTTCAGACAAGTATAACAATATCAGTGTTTGCTTACAGTGTTTCAAAAAATCTCTACAGTCATTGTATCCAGGAACCTACAAATAATCACTGTTTCGGGGTATTTTTATAAAGATGTCCAGCTTTACTTCTGTCCCCTCCTGAGGTTCCTTTATCAAGCAGGGCAATGCCTCCTCATGGGTGGCAGGCTACAATTTAGAGGAAATTTATTCGTTCTCCAATCCATGTTTCTTTCAGGAGTAACCCACAAAATCTTGATGCAGAGAACAGCCACAAGAAGTACTAGGAAACATTTTCTTCCATAGTTTGTTTTTTTATTTTTCTTTCCTCTCTCTGTCTACTCTGAGTTAAATTTTTTCCCAGATACATGTATTGCTCTTTACGTGGAGATAATAAAAGGACATTCCTATACCTTAAAATGGGAACATGAAAGGGAGTGCTGAAGGAAGATGTACAGTATCGCCTCAATCTCTTCTTATTTTCACATGGGAAATCCAAAGTAAATAAAAATAAGTAACTTTAAAAGGATTTTTTTTTAAAAAAAGGAACTAGCTAAATAAAATCCACAAGAACCTCAATTTTGTTGGCCACATTGTAAATGATAATCAGATTTTCATCTAATGGAACTGAAAAAAAAAAGAGGACTTAATTTTTGTTTCTTTCTCTCTTTTAACGTCTTTTTTTTTTTTTTTTTTTTTTCATAACAGATTCAGTTAAGATCCCAATTTGCACTTTAGGGAGGTAAGATGAAGAGACTAAAAGCTGCCTTAGTAGGATCAGCTAAAAGAGCAAAATAGATCTGGGTGTTATCAGGTTAACAACAATAACTCACCTTAAGGTCTTTAAAAATAGAAGTGAAAGAAGCACATCAGTACTGAAGAGCAAGGGGGCCAGAACAAAATTCTGAAGATCCCCATAATTAACTGGCTGAGGGGCAGATGAACACTTATTAAAATGCAATAAAGCACAACAGGGTGTCTCAAAGGTAGAGTTTCAATCTTAACCAAGACTGTCTTGGTTTTGTCAATTCCAGCCAGGCCTGCCATGTTATTTTAATAAGTACTTTTCTCTACATATTACCTTTGAGAATTTTGGGAGAACATTTATGTTAAAAGGTTAAGAGGGCAGTTTATAGACAATTCAGGTGACAAGCCTCCTTAGAATGTATAGGAAGAATGACATTCTGGTGATATTTTAAGATGTATTTGTATTTGATATTTGAATGCTGTGAGATAAAGGCATCAATTTACATTCTGGTTTCAAAAGCAATAGTAAGTCTTCATTAAGAAATAGTGTTCTCCCAGTGCAATATCCCTATACTAGTGCTGCTAAATACTATATATTGTCAACCCCTCTTTTTACAGCATCAAGACGATACTCAAACTGCCTCTCTCAGGTAATTTTGATGAAGATCAGTATTTCACCCTACCCTAATCCAAAACCAGATGTCCAGGTGGCAAATGTAGACAAACAATCTTGAGGAAAGTATTTTAAAGTTTTCTTGGTCATAAATATTGCCTATTAGCATAAAAAGAAGACTGTGTTTTAAACCATAGACTCTAATTCCACCTGGCTTTAAAACCATTCTAATTTGGCTGGTGTGTTTTGGTTTTGGGTTAAAATGTGTTATCAGAATTGGTTGATTAAAGATAACTGAGAAATAGAGAGAGCTGTGCGGACTTCTGAGATATGTGGGGGACCCGGATTGATCAGAACAGAGGTAGGGCAGGAGGAGAATGAATACTTCCTTAGCTTCAACAGCAAAGGGAAAACTACTCCATTTCCTAACACTCAGATGTGTTGTATGCTACACATTTAATATATTGTTTATTGAAAGTTTTTTGAACGTAATATATCCAGAGTACACTGTTACATCAGGATTTACAGATGTTTGCCCATATCATAATAGTTGGCAAAACAGGAGAACGTTATGGGTAGCTGAGCGGGCTGAAGTCCTCAAATGCACTGTTCTATGGCAATGTAAGTTTGTTAGAGTATTTAAGTCCAGCAAGTAGGGTTTTTATCCAGGTGTAGTTTGAAGTGCAGTAATGTTTAGCTGCTTATATGTAGGAGGGATTTTTTGGTTTCTTTTTTTTTCTTTTCTTTAGTAAGTAAGATTGCAGCATCTTTGGTTTTGCAATTCCTTCATAAATTATTTTAAGTTTTCTTTGCATATGTGCATACCCACACACACATATTTACCACTTGGAGGACAAGTTGGATAAAGCAGAAGTGTAATATCACACCTCCCCTCTCCTGAATAAAGGACTGGCCGTCAGCGGGTACCCGAAGTGCTATGTACTCCCTGGAACACAAAGAACAAAATGCTCTACAGGCAACTGACAATAATCTGGCCTCAAATTCTCTCTTCTGGGTGACTCCTAGTTCTTTTGCAGTCGTGGCTCAAGTAAGCAGCAGTGTTGTGGTACACTGACAAACAGGATCCCAGTCTTCCAAAATCCTGCCCTCACAACTTGTTATGCTGAAAGGCATTCAAGTAAAGCCTGTCCCTGAATGTCTAACCGCAGCCCATGATGAATACAGTGTGGGGTTTTCGAGTAGGAAAAGCAGGGTCTGTGGGTTTTGCTTGACTGAAGAAGGAAGTGAACTAGAAGAATAGGAAGAAATGAGAGAAACAGTCATGAAAAGGGTCCCAAGACGAAGCAGAGGAAAAAGTCCTTGGGACACAGAATTGATTATGTGGGTAAAGAAGACAGCTGTTGAAGAGAAACTTTTTGCTCCAGTCTCTTATATGGTCAAGGGGACAGAATTTTGTGCAGTCTTTCCAACAGGCTTGTACCAAAGGTTATACTGCATTCGTGCCAGCCACTGCCCAAATGCTGCAGTTCTACCGCACTTTGAGAATCCACTTGAACCAAAGGTATAAAAATATGAATAGCTGTCTGAATTTTACCTCTTATCTGTATTTCTCTTGCGTTTTCTGTTCAAAATAGAAATATCCTCATTCTTCTCCTTCTGCCTGTGAGCTCCTTCTCATCTTTGTTTGAGGTCATCTAAGAAGGGAGCAATAAAGAAGATGAAGGATAGAAGGCCTTGTTGTGGTTTTGCTAGGAACACAGGCGTGATTGCAGCCTGTGAAACCAGCTCTCATTACTTCATGTGGAAGTACTGGATCTCACATCAGTTTGCTCTCTAAATTTCCAAAAGCACATAAGAAAGCAAGAGGCTTTTAACATGTAGTGGTTCATTAATTTAATATTGCAATAAATGCACCTTCCTGAGTCAAGAACCTCTAAAGTCTGTCAGGTTTGTATGCAACACTATTGCAGGGCAATTTTATTTCTGTAAGAACAGTAACCTTGTTTCCCTGAGTAGAGATGTAGGTTTCCTTCAATACCTTCACAGTTTTCCTGAGTACAACCAAACTCTTTGGTTGTATTTGACCTTCAAGTGGGACAACAGAAACTTCCACTACTTCTTTCAGCAAATCACTCATTTTCTCCTAATCCTCTGCAGATCCTAACCAGTCTCTCAAATCTAGATATATTTATATGTGTTGGTTTTCACTGGTCCTACTGTATCTTTTTTGCCTAGGCTTTTTTTACACTGTGCCCAAAGCTGTCTTTCATAGTCATGCTCTGTGGAAAACCATTATGCATTTAAAAAATCCAATCCAGTGTTACTATAGGCCTGTAAAAAGGCTGATACTGGTTTTCTGTTCCAAGCAGAACTCATGGACACTATCAATTTGCTCAGTATTTCCAGGCATTCACTATTCAGAGCAATGAGCTGCCATCCAGGAATCCTGGAAGAACAGCTGCTGTTGGAAGCTGTTGGAATGCCTGGAAGAACATGCACAGGCTACCTGCACACTACACGAGCTGTAGAGCCAGTGATCCTAGACCCACTGGTTACACCATACATGGACTACATACATGGTAGTCTGACTTCTCTGTTCTCCCAGACAAACCACAATTTTCCTGTGAGAAGAAGATAAATCTTAGTTGAAACTGTTCCTCTAGTCAAGTTTTATTGATTGCAAGAGAGAAACTAAAACATATGAATCATGCCATGTGGTACGTCCAGGGCAGTGAAGCTAAGTAGAAGTTCTGGCTGAGTGCAAGTCTTCCTTAAGCCACACTTTCCCTGAAAAGTCCTTTTCTCTTGTTTTTTTTCCAACCCTGTAGTCTTTGCTTCATGCTGCAGAAGAACTCAAATCACTTGTTTGTCATTTAGGCCAGAGACTAGACCTCCACTCACACGTGGACTCTCGGTAACTGGTCTGTCATAGCACTTTTCCATGATCTCCATGGTCTTAACGTTGTCGTGTCATTATTGATATCTAGTGTCCTTACAGCCCCTGAAAACCACATACTTCTTCAGTCTCAGATGGAAAACTTTTCTGTACAGAAAAGTGTGAAGGAACCACCTCCTCTGAGGCTTCATGCTCCTTCCTGTCCTCCTGGAGCACAAGTTCACCAGCATCCCAACCCTTTCATGCATCTGTTCAGTCTGCAGAAAGCTACTTCCCAGCAGCTGCTTGTAACTGGAAAAACAATCCTGGGAAAATCATCCCACAGACTTGGCTACCACATAAGAAGGAAATTTCCAGGGATAGTTAATTTCCTGGTCCTCTTTCTGACAGTAAAACCGGATTCCTTCAGCAATAGGTTATTGTCTTCCCACACTGAAATGAAGGTGAATATTTTTGGAAGATCCATTAAGCTTGCTTTTCATTAATGAATTCCACACGTTAAGTGGCTGGTCCCTGTAGCTTTCATACAAACAAATCACTTTTCACTGTTTGCACAAATTAGACAGTACAACTTAGAATCACAGGAAACAGGACTGTTCATCAGCTAGTCCATGTAAATGGATGGACCTTGAATGTGCCTTAAAGATACCTGCATGACTTGTTCTTGAAATCTCCCAGTGGTGGAGATGCCACAGCCTCTCCAGGTGAGGTAAGTGTTCTTCTCCAGCGCTTAACTATTCTTACAATTTTTTTCCGAATGTCTAACCCAAATCCCTCTTGCTGTGATTCAAGGCTATTACTTCTCGTCCTATCCACATTGGGCTTGTCATACAGATTATTCTCTTTCTCTTACATATCTCTCAGCTGCTATCATTTATCTCTCAGTCTTCTTTACTTTTAGACAGAATAACTACAGTCCCTTCACCCTTCATTCAAAGGTCTCATTTTCTGATCATTCTCATTATCTTCTGACCTCTGCTCTCCAAATTTTCCACATCTGTTCTTAAGGACAATGGTCAAAAAGTGGACACAATACATCACTCAGATCATAGTTTTGTTCTTTCTTCCCTAAGAAAAGGGTGGTTTATTAGGTTTAATCCACAGTACGTCTGCTCTTCTGGCTGTAAAGGGTTGCTATGTAATAGCAGTTAGATTTTTAATACACTGTTTAGACAGCTAAGGAATGGCTTTTTAGCATTTTAAATGTTCTCCAATAATACCTTGTTGAACTTTGTCATCATTAGCATTTGCAATACAACTGTAAGGCAAAGAAATACTATTGTCACCATTTTTTTCAATGAAGAGGCTGCAGGACTGCAAAACGTGCTTTGCAAAGGCACATTTTGTCTTGTGCCTTTTAAGGAAAAAATGTTGCTGGATTCTTCTGTACGGGATTCTGCAGTGTATTTGAAATCTCCTTGCACAAAACACGAGTGTCTCCATAGTGCAGGTTTCCAAGCCAAGTCTCTCTTCTTAAGGGCTCTCAAAGGTGCTTAACTGTGAGCTCATGTGATTAATATTTTGTTCATTTCTGCATTTCTTCATTTGAGTACCTACATTTTCATGTGCTCCAGAACACTTTGTCAAATTCCTTTACCCCTCTTGGGACATTTGGTCAAGGAGAAAAGCAGAATGGCAGCTGGAGAAGATAGGACCAGAAAAGAATCTGAGGGAGAGGTTTCAAGTGATAGGAGAGACTGTTTCTTTGAGCAGAAATAAGCAGAAGCATTCGTCTCTAGACCCTAACCCTTTCCAGAAAGTGGAATTTTTTCAAAGTTTTCTTAATTTACAGTGTTCCTCTGTTGTCAGCAAACACCTGAAACCCACTTAAAAATGTGTTTTACTTTTTCCCTGTGGCTGATCCACTTCCCCCTTTGGTGGCTGATCCACCAAAAAAAGATGATAATCTAGTATTCTTACTAGATTCTCAATAGCTCAAGTGACAGAGGTCTTCACTGTGCAGCAGATGTTTCCAGCCAGTACATATGTACAAATCTGAATGGTTCTGTCTAACCTAATTTCTGCCATGCTTATTTTCATTTTGTTTGTTTTGATCTTAATTTAGCCCTCTTGCTTCAATGCATTATGTGCATAGATATGGACTATAAAACATGATGTGTCATCAATTTCTAGCACTGCTAGGAGTTTTGCACATGATGCAATCTAGTGGTCTAGTGGCATGTTTCATGTGACATAAATTGAAATCACAGTGGGTCATAATGCAGCACAACAGGTGCACCAAAATATTTTAAATGGTTTCTATTCTTTTTAATAAAAAATAAAATAAAATAAAATGAAATCAAGACAGACTCAAGAACAATGGCAGCCATCATTACATTATTTCCACAAATCCTTGCAGGCAGAGCAGCTGGAAAGAGGGGATCAGGGAGAGGACGTTTTTTGTTATTTGCAATGGAGATGCAAATGCAGTTGTTCAGTGTAAGCCACACACTATATTTTTTGTCTTTCATGTGTTGTGATAAAAGTAGTTTTCTTACCAGTATAACATGTTTCATTAATACAATGTTTAAATAATTAAATACAGCAACTCTGGAGGCAATGGCTAAGATAAAAGTTTGTAGGCGATCCATTATTGTGATCAGACAGTACTTCTTAAAACCCATGGAGATGTAATTTGGTAATTTAACTTCTGAAGTCAGTTGTTTAATAAACTATTACATTTTAATATAGTTTTGTTCTTGTCAAAGGGAATGTTTAATTTCCTCTCTGTCAACTGTTCCAGCTGAAGTTATTAGTGGTTTCAAGGTTGAGGGGGTGCTGGGTTCCTGTTTGAATATCACTACCGTGTGGTTCTCACTATCTCTAGATTTTGCCACTGTAACATAACATCTGTGATCTTTACTGGTTATAATTATTTTGTAGGGATAGTAACTGCCATCATTTGAGTTTTCAATATTGATATATTTCATTAGATTTAATTCTATTGGCAGAGAGTAAGATACTGGTTAAGGGGGATATATAATTAGTTGTAGTAGGATTAAGTTAATATTAGTATACTCTAATAATGGATGTCCCAGAAAGAAACCTGACAAAACCATTAAATATAGGGAATATAGTAGCAGACAAACTAAACATTACCTTTGCTGCTATCTGAGCTTGTCATAGTTTTAAATAGATTTACTTGCTGAAGTTTCGATATGTTCTTTTTTATTTTTAATTATTATTGAAAAAGCTTTTATAAGAAATATATTCTTAAAAGAAAAAAATAGGCTGTGTTCCTCTCTATTTGTCTTTCTCCTGTTTTGAAGACTTTAGTTATGTAATGTTGGGGTGTAGTTTTAATATTGCCTGTTCAGCTTCTTCTTTTGCATATTGCTGACAGCTGATAAAATACTGTTGCAGACAGGCTTGGTAATCAGTTGAATCATTTTCCATATGCCCATCCATTACTGGTAGCAATCGAGGGTGGTGGACATTTCCATGATACTTATGCTCAGAAATACCAAGGCAGCAAAGACCAGGATGGCAGCACCCACTGTGCCTTAATCTGGTCATTGTGACTCACCTGCAGTGGAGACTCTCTCACTGCAGTGTGACAGGTTCATGAAGATTAGGGAGCAAGGGCCTTTCCACAGGCATTTGCTTATCACTGGCCCTGGTGACATGTGGGATTATTTATGGCTGAGCCCTTTACCACAGCACTCAGTTCTGAGATAAAAAACACTCAAGAGTCCCCACCACCTCTCAAGCTGAAGAGATGGAAATTGGCATTATTTGAAATTCAAGGAGTTTTTACTGTACACAGGAATAATCCAAATGTGGAACGGGATTTGTTATTAACTGTAAATCCCCTTTCCCCTAAGAAAACCAGAGTAAATGCAGGAAATAAGCTCCCATTTATATACCATAGAGACAATGCTTCATTGTCACTTACATTTTAAAGTCACAGGTGAAAAGTAAATGGAAAGTGGGAGCAAATATCGAGGTGTTAGTGCCACTGATCCTTCCACAGTGCAGCCAATAGAAATTTTTGTAGCTTACTTGCAACCAGTGAGGGAAGGCTTACATATACAGAACAATTGATGATTTATTCTTTAGAGCACACAAATCAAGAAGAGGGGGGAATGTCTTTGCCTTTTTTTTACTATTAGTTCTACACATTTCATATTTATTTACTTATTGCACTGCAGTATTTTAAGAAAATTTAAAACATTTCTTTAAACAGAAAAGATGAATGGATAATGAGGTGGATCAAAACCTGGCTGAATGGCAGAGCTCAGAGGGTCCTGATCAGTGAAGTAGGATGCAGTTGGAGGCCTGCAGTCCATAGCATTCCCCAGGAGTCAATGCTGGGTCCAGTCTTATTCGACTTGTCAACAACCTGGATGAAGAGATAGAATGTTGCCTCAGCAAATTTGCTGGTGATACGAAGACGGGGGCAGTAGCTGATACAACTAAAGGCTGTGCTGCCATTCAGTGGGACCTTGATAGGCTGGAGAATTGGGCAGAGAGAAATCAAATGAGGTTCAACAAGGGCAAGTGTACAGTACTGCACCTGGGGAGGAAGAACCCCAAGTATCAGTACAGGTGGGGGACTGACCTACTAGAGAGTAGTTCAGCTGAGAATGAGGAGCTGGGTGACAAGTTGGCTATGAGCTGGCAGTGTGCCCTTGCAGCCATGAGGGCCAATAATAGTATTCTGGTGGCCATCAGGTCCAGGGAGTTGGTCCTTGACCCTGGTGAGGCCACATTTGGAATATTGCATCCAGTTCTGGGCTCCTCAGTACAAGAAAGACAAGGAGCTACTGCAGAGTATCCAGCGGAGGGCCACAAAGATAATCAGGTATCTGAAGAAGCATCTGTCTTATGAGGAGAGACTGCGGGAGCCGGGCGTGTTTAGTCTAGAGAAGACTGAGAGGGGATCTCATTAATGCATACAAAATATCTCAAAGGTGGGTGTCAAGACTGGTGGTGCCAGACTCTTTCAAGTGATGCCCAGAGACAGGATGAGGAACAATGGCCATAAAACACAAGTTTCACTTCAACATGAGGAACATGAAGGGTGGTAGAGCTCTGAAACAAGCCATTGAGGGGGGTTGTGGAGTCTCCTTCTCTGAAGACATTCAAAACCCACCTGGATGTGTTCTTGTGTAACCTGCTCTAGGTGGTCCTAACTTGGCAGGGAGGTTGGACTGGATGACCTGCAGAGGTCCCTTCCAACCCTAATGACTCTGTGAAAAAAGAACCTATGTTAAAATAATTCCAAGTATACATTTCAGAATGCCTGGAGTTTATTGTTACTAGGTGAAGTACGTAAGAATTTCCTTATAAATTCTATAAAAATTTTGCTTAGTCCAGCTTAACTGCTTCATTGTCAAATTTCTCTTCACGGAGGAGTATTTCCCTAAAGATTATTTTTCTCCCACAGTTGTGTGCAAGCCATGAAGAAAATACTAACTTTCCTTCCTTGCACTTATTTCTTCTCATTAAATTATATTTAAGACAGCCTTTGCCATAACCAACCTGGGGTCCCACATGGCTAAATCCATCTTGGCTATCTCTGTATGCCAGCACAAAATCTATTGCAGACCTATTGTATGTTACCAAACCCACATGGTACTTCAGTTTCTCCGTAAACATGGTCCTCAGGATTGCCCATTCCATTCTTACTTAATTTATGTTCAAATGATTTTCCATTTTCATTGACAGTTTTTGAGTTTCAGCCTTACAGGAGACAGTAGGCAGAATGCACATGCTGTACAATTTTGGCTTCAGGCAAAGTGGCATCTTTTCTGTAAGAATCTGCACTAGTTACTAACACCACCCCTCTCATAATGATACTAATTTTTCTCTCACTTTCTTTGTCACTATCTCTCAAACTTGACCCAGGTAGACATTTCCTTCCAGCCCCTGAATTGCATGTACTGGAATCATACTGAGTAAATCACACTGGTCATCTGGGTCCTAGGTGTATTTGACAATACCTCTGTTACCATTTTTGGCACAGTTTTGTTTCTCATTTTGTTCCTGTGACTCTGCAGAGGAAAGTTGCATAAAACCTGTTGCATGCTGCAAAGAGTACAAACCTAAAATGATTTAAATGTTCTCTATTAGCATTTCTTTGCTTACTATTCCCTATGAGCTCTACAAAGATGTTTTCTACACAGGAAAATGTAGGTGCAGGGGAAAGCTAATTTGCTATCAATATGCTGATTTTATTGTAAATGTCTGCCAGACTAGATCTACTTTTCTCAAATTCACTTTGGATATATACACATAAATCATTGAAAACTACTATACCTTGCATGTGTAATGTTGGAGATATTGGGTCTGTTTACGATAACAAAAACTTCCTTGTTTTTCATAAAGTGGAGATGTAAGAAACAATGGTGTTCTTGATACCTATGCATCACTTTTAGCATTATGGTAGCCTGGGCACTGACATAATAGAGGCATCAGATAAAATAATAATACTCAAATGATGTTTGCAAAGTTGAGCTCGTAAATGTCAAAGGTGATTTGAAGTGGACAAGAGTGAGTCTTAACAAATCAAGCAGGGGCTGCTGCAATTGTTTCTGTTCTCATTTCTTATTGAAACTAATATTGGACAAATTGAAAGAGTGATTGCCTTAGAGCTTTCACAATGTCTTCACCAATCTGTTGCCCATTTCCATAAAAAATGGGAGTGAAAATGGCAGCTGACTTCTTTTGACCTCTCTCAATTTCACTGTGGCTCCTGTCGGAGGTCTGAAAAAGCAGTTTTTCAGGCAGATCATTATCTGCTGTAGCAAGTTAGTTGGCAGAGAAATTGAAAAATATCAGTCAAATAATCTGTTTAAGCCTGGTCTTTCTGTATGTGTTATGATCTGCAGCAAAAAAATAAAAGCCTCAACTTGAAAATGGATGAAAGTAGAGGTAGTTCCTTCACCAGACATTTTCTTTTGTTATGTCAATTCTTCTTTCCCTCTGTCCTTAGGATTTGACTGACAGCATTATAGGAAGATAAGAAGCTACCTGGACTGCCTGAATCCTAGTCTTCCTTATCCTCTTGATTTACTGGTTTCTACCCTTCTGGAATCATAGACCACTAACTGTTTTGCTCTACTTGCATTCCTAACTCATTCCCTTTCCACCTAGTATCGTTCCTTAGATTTACTGAAGTGTCACCATCTCGATTCCATAGACTTGTTGCAGAAACACCTTCTTCTTCTAAAATTTAATTTCATGAACTTTTTCTTCTTAGACACTTGCAATCCCACGAGATTTTCTCATCTCTCCGAAGGCCAAGACCTGTCTTCCATGCATATCAGAACTGTGGGTGTGCTGACACTTAGTTTCTCCGAACTTCCTCTGTAACCCACGACAGAGATCTTAATTTCCCTTGAAAGCAGGTCAAGCTATCTAGTACAGGATTTGCTCTTAGGAATTGTGTTTCTCTTCTAGAGGGAGTTTTGAAGGATTGCTCTTCTAACCTTCATTTGTCTTTCAAGTTCTTAAAATTAGGTACAGAACTGGAGGCTCCATTTGGGAACTTTGAGGACACTTAAAATTAGTGCCTCAAGACCATAGTTCATGCTGCTGGTCACCCAACCTAACAGTGCTGGGATAAACCAGCAAACACCTGGCTGTATCAAGTGAACAGCTTGGACCCTGTTGACACCTCAGCTGTCTTCCATCAAGCTGATTCTTTCTGCCTCAACCCGTGTGTTGCTAGAAGGTATAAAGACCACTATAGACCGATCTTCCCTCCCTATTTTCCAGTATATGTGTCCTTTAGCCTCTCCCAGATTAACTTTGTGTCTCAAAGGTTCTTCTACATCTGTTATTTCTCTGCTTAGCTTTCCTTGACTGCTGCTCAATTACCAGTCTCTTCTTGCCTTGAAGAAATAGACACCTTTCACTCTCCTCTTTCACAGAAGCTAGGCACTTCATAGAGATAATCATTTCAGCTGGGAAAGAAATTAAACCTTTTTTGACTAACCACAGCAGTTACCCATGACCCTTTTTACTTTAGTTTCATGGCTAAAAGTGCCCAGGTGCCCTTTCTTAAAATTTCATTTGCTTCTGAACATATTTTTTCCTGCTATGAGGCTTAAAAAAGACATATTATTTGTCTTTGGAATATCTTATCTAAAGAATTTGGCTGAAATTTCAAGTTGGTCTGCTATTACTGAAAATAAGATTTCTCATGTACTGAGTTCTGGGTTATTTAATGTAACATGTGATTGCTGTCTCAGAAACAGTTTCTTTTAAAAAAAATGAGCAGAGTTTTTCAGCAACAAGAAAAAAAGATGTCTTGTTTCCTTTTGTATGAGTGGAAAGAAACAACTTAGACTTCAGAGAATTCATCTCAGTTTCCACCTTCTTCCATTGTGAAGAATCCCTGTGTTTAATTAAGGACAGAATTACTAGATATACTCAAACAAAGAGTATCAGACCCATTTGGTTTCTATAAGCAATCATAAGATAGCAGTAGGGAAGGAGTTGTGTGAACAATAAAAACACTAAAGTAACAAAACCAGAGACAGTTGCAACTGCTATTCTGAGGCCCATTGGAGGCAAGCTATTGACTGACTGTTTTATAAAGTTATAATGCCATGGCAGCATCTCAAGCTTTCTGCAGAGCTATCTTAGTTTCCAATTGAGTTAACATATAGTGGCCACATTACTGCAAAATACTCCCTTGTAACTGGCAACTCATTAGGTGATGTGCTACAGCTGATTCAGATCATTCCTGTGATTCCTGATTTCAGAAGTTGATTTTCACACAGGTACAAAGTTTAAAGGTACATAAAGTGGTTGCTAGGCTCAAAATTTGACCTATCTTTGCCTGGTTTTCACTACTGTGTGACTTTTCTCCAACTGATTGTTTTAATTTTATTTAATTTATTTTTATTTTGGTTTGTTGGACTTTAGGAGTCCAGGGCTATGCAACTACTAAGAGATAATATAATGAGATTAAGTGTAGGCTCCATTGTAGTGCTTTGGTGTTGTGGATCTACAGAGCTTGCAGACTAAATATCATTATTTTACTTACAGACATGCTTCTACTCCCATGAGGCTATTTTATTCACCTCCTACTTCTCTGTTTGTCCTTTGTAACTGGTTTTTGGTTGTTTGGTTTTTTTTCCCTTTACATTCCCTGCACTGATGCTGAGAATAACTCCATTCCGATCAGAGGTTCTCAGTAGTCAGAATCTAACTGTGACTCTATGGTCTCAGAAAAATGTGTCTGAACCTAAATTTGACCATGGGTTTCATTACTACAGTTATTGCTTCACTGCATGACGTAATGCACACATATTTCATACTTGTTTGCTTTAGAAGAATGAACGAAAAAATATATTTTTTCTGGATTTGTCAGTCCTTCATCTTGTGAGGGATTTAAATTCACACTATCAGTGGTATGTAGATTCCCTATAAAGACCTCTCTTGGTATTTAAGGTGAGAATCAGGATACAGCCCTTTACTTTCACTGGGGCCAAGTTTTTGATCTTGATGTTTTGGTTCCCTCCTTTGGTTTTCCCTTCCCTTTCTGCATTCAGAGAGGAAGATGCAAGGTTTTTGCATAAACACGTAACAGCGAGGATAAAACGGGACTCTGTTAGCTACTGCAGACAGGTGGACTGAACAAATTGCTTGCCTTCCAGGACAGTTGCATTCTGTGCCTTTGCAGGTGCTGGGGAATTGAAAATACCATGGTTCACCTCTTGGACAGACATGGCATTAGATTTCAAAATTCTCATCCTTAGCAAGAAAGTAGAATAAAAGGGCATTGTAGCAGACAGCAACATGGGAGGTAGGGCTCAGGGTGGTTGGAAAGTGAGCTATCTCTGCAAAAGTATTAAGTGTGACCTACTGTCCTCTTCCTCCATTTGCAATGCTGTGGTCCAGCAGGTTTGCAGTCTCCAGGGTCATAAATCCACAAGCATAGACACTTTTCCTTTGTCCCGGCAGTTTCCCTCTGTCTAAAAGTACCAATTTTGCACTGTTCCTCCATTGATCCAAGGGAAGTGGCTGATGCTGGGTGGTAACAAACTGTGAAGGGGCTCTGGCCAAGACCCAACTCACCAACAAGCTCATGAAAGGGTAAGGGGGCAGTATCCTTGCATACCCTACTCATGGGCACCAGTGATGTGGACCGTTTTGAGGCATTACATAGGCCTGCCCTCCTGCTTGTTTGCAAGAGTCATGGCTTGCCTCTGCTTTGATTATTTTATTTTGCAGTACTTTGTGGGTGACAGGCTCTTTTCCAAAATGCCTTTCTCACACAAACATCTCGCCTTTCCAGGCACACCACCCTTCTTTTTTCTATTCTCAGAATATTCTTTTTCAAGGGTTTAGTGGCAGTGCAGCAATCCCCTGAACCTCACCTTTATAAAAGGGGAAAAGAGTAAAAATTACTCCTTTTTACTCTTTTAGAGTGCCTGTGTGATTTATAAAGAAACAACAGCCACTGAGCTTTCTCACTTATCTTTGTTTTATTTTTAACTTTAGCAGTATCAAATTTTGATACCCTTCCCCCCTTTTCATTAAGACTTTCTAGGGAAGTTTGAAACTGGCAGTATTCAGAGCTTTCTCAAAGGGCTGACTAAGACTTTTCTCATGTGTTTGTCAGGAATTTAAGTCCTGTAAGTGCTTATGGGTAAAAAAACCACTTTTAAAGAGTATGACTTAAAGGTCCCACCCTCCTGTCATTAAACAGCTTCCAATCTTTTGTCCCTTTTGATGTCATAATCCTAGCAGTTCTTCAGACTCCTGAGGACTTATCTAGGGAAAACATGGAAATCAGTACCTGAAAAACAAATGGATTTGAAGAACAGAAAAGAATTTTTGATTGTTTATTTATATGTTTAAAGAAGAGATAGCAAATAAACACATTATGCATGTATATATATATATGTATAAATTGTACTTTTAAGTTCTATACCTTGCTGTTTGAAAACAGGAATGAAGAGGTAGTTTTAGTATTCTGGTTAATAGCACACACTGATTATCAGAATTCCAAGGCTTTTTTTCCACATCATATTGTGTGGTGTTTGGTTGGTTTTTTTCTGTACTTACATATGTATATCTGGCATAATATCAAATGCTATGTAAAATTCCATACATCTGAATTGCACTTTCAACTTCCAAGTTCTGTCAACTTTAGATATGGCACTGTTTTTCCCCTGCAAAGTCTTACTTTTAATATATGGATATAAAATAGCAATTAGAGTTCTGTGTCAGCCAGTGTCCACTACTCCAACCTGCTACTTTCACTTAGAGCAGCTTATACATTACACTCTATTCATGCTGTGGAACTACCATGCCCTAGAATGAATACAAACTAGGGATAAAAAGCTTTTTGTTTCAAGGCTCCACAAATGTGGAATCAGTTACCAGTTGATTTAAGAACAATTGGGAGCTTTTCCTGCTTTAAGATGGAACTGAAACAATACTTCATAATGACTAGAAGTCATTGTAATTGTTTTAATTGATGTTATTCTAGTGTTATTTTGCTTTATTGTTTATTTATATGCATTTGTTTATCACAGGTCATGCTTGAAAATGGGCTTTCATCTCAATTTACATAGACAACTAACAAATATATGTATGTATGTGTATCAGCTACATTTGTTTATATCTGACAGCAAAACCATATGTAGTCTACATATATTTCTTGCCTTTACGTTTGTGCTATCGATTAAGACATCTGAGTTTGATTTCAGCTTGACTTTTAAGTTTGCAGGACAAACCAAGCAAGTATGTATTTCATAATATCAGTCGAATTATTGTTTGGCCCCCAAAGCACAAATCAAGTTAAAGCATTAACTAAGCACATGTTGCTGTGCTTTATAAAGCAGTTCACTCTCTAGTTGCTTGGTTTTACTCCTGCAGTGTGTTGGCTTTAAACAGCATTAGCATTCAGAAATCATTTTTGTATCTCTAAAGGCAAATGATGTACTAAAAACAATGATATCATCACTTGTAGAGAAATATACATGAAGTATTTATTGTCATAGCTGATAAAGTAATGGCATGTTTAATTTACACTCTCCGTGAATGATAAATATCTACATAAGTATTCCTGCCTGTCTTTACGTATTCAGCAAGTAAACTAAAAAATATATAAGAGGAGTAGAGAGGAAGAGCAAGTCATTATTTCATCTGTTCCATTTACAAACTCAGAAGTCACAAATATGCAGCTGGGAAATATGTTTGTCTCAAAGCTTCAAATCTGTGACATGTTAATTCATAAATAATTGCAGTCACATGGTCTTCCTCGAGGGCATTAGCTCAGTATTCCCAGTATAGTACACTTACTTGTAATAGAAAAGAGTGGACAAAAATGGTTTTCATAAATCAGATAAAATAGCCTAATAAATCCAAACCATCATTATTTGTAACAGAAAATGAGCTTAGTTATGTAAGCAACATTTTTTAAATTTTAGTGGTCTTTGGAAAATGGCAGGTGAGGAAATAAAGGGCAAGGCTACATTATTTCTGATTATGGAATCTGTCAGCTAAAGGTATCACAGCCATGGACCAAATAGTGCTCTGACTTGCATTCCATGATAACCCATGGACCACCTTATATCCAGATACTAAGTCCTTCCATTAAACAAGAGCACTTTTCTATTGGGCAGTCATATGATAACATAGCCTGTGTCATTGTCTAAATGCAGCTGTTTGCAAAAATATGAGCTTTTTCCCAAAACTGTTGTCTTTGGTACTCTAACTGCAGAGTGAATAATACAGTATGAAAAGAACCTGAAGGAGCCGTTAGGGTCCATTGTGTCAATCCAGCTGCTACACATGCATATTAAGTCCACATTTAAAAATGCTTGTGAGGCTTTTTCTGTTTGGTTTGTTTTGCAGTCCATTTTTAAGCATTCATACTTCTTTTTTTTTTCCATTGTCAGAATTCTTAAACTACTCTGAACTACCCTTTGGACAAATTCCAGTTTAAACGGGAAACCATTTTAGTTATATGAGAGTAAGTTTTTTGTTTTTTTGTTTTTTTTTTTAAATCAGGTGAAATTTAGAAGAAAAAGATTTAAAACAAAACATTTTTTTTTTCCATTGGTTACTATAAAAAGCATTATTTCATCTGAGAGCTGATTGTCAGGGTCCAGTCAGCTTTGGATTTATTCTTCTGAAAGAAGAAATTAGAGTGGAAAGCAAACTGACCCTGACTGCAGTTATTATTGTTCAAACCACCGTAAATTTCCCTTGATAAGAATACTATTTTGTTAAAATATCAGATTAATTTGCTGTAGACATATGATTGTCATCCAAAATTTCATATTTCTAAGAATTCGTTTGCTAGAATACTTTGCATTCAGAGAATCAGTCTTCTGAGTGTAGCATAAGTACAGCATCACAAATGAGAATGCCAAATTAAAACTGTTTAGTCTGGGAATTTATTGCTGGCACTGGAGTGGTTGTTGGCAGAACATGGCCATATAGGGGGTTCATTCAGCTACTTCATTTTCAGTCTATGTCATTAAGCAGTGGTTTGAGGACACTTAGTATTTCAATGCAGTCAACAACAAAAAGAAAAACATTCTCTCCTCCCCCTTTCTGTTTAATTGTGTATTGGTACCTCGGAATTTTTGCTTAAATATTAATCTGAATTAATTACATATATTAGGAATTACTTAGAGTAATTAAAAAAGTTTGTCATTTATATATGAAGTTGTCAGTGTCCTGGATTTTGATACTAGTCCTAATGCTCATTTTGCAGCTGCTGATGCGCGGTGATTTTACCTTGAGTTTAACAGCCCAAGCTACATAAAGGATGTTGAGCAAGCAGGTAGCGTAGGGCCAGGTACACCGTGTTCATGAAAGAGATTTATTTTGATATTTATCATGCTTCAAGCAGAGAAAGTGCAGGTTTAGGGTATAAATTTTACTAGTTAATGGTAAGTATGTAGTTTTGAAAGGGCTTTAAAGACACACCTGCAGCACACTGCAGAAAGGTGTCAGACACAACCAGCCACTACTTGGACCTAAAAGTTACCCTGCAGCTGGAAGGTATGAGATCTTCAGTTCCTAGCTGACATTCTAAATGTACACTAGTCACCAGCTGGTGTAAGAGTGGGAAATGTGGTCACATCTCTAGATGTATAAGGCAGATACATATCAGTATTAATTTAGGTCTGGAAAACACATTCATGCATTTTCCCTTTCAGATGAAGACAAGGATTATAGATAAAGAAAAAATTAACAACAGCAAATAAATCTCTCATTGTACTGCATGGGGTCAGAGAATCATAGAGCTATTTACCAGCAAACACATCCCATGCAGGTCATTCAGCACAGTCTTTTTTTCTCCTTCCCTCATGTATTGTGTCAGGATTGATTTCATTAAATTTAAACCTTTGCTGATAGATCAACATAAAGTCTGGCCTTAAAATCCTGCAGTGGACATGATTCTGGAAAACCCCTCGACAGTTTGCTCCATGACTTAACTGTTCTTGCAATTGTAGTTTTTCCTAATATTTAACCCTATTATCTATGTTGCAGCTAAAGTCCATTACTTCTTAGGGTTTTTTTTCCCTTTGACTAATGAGAACAATTGGTCCCTGTCCTCTTGGTAACACCCCTTTATGCAATTATCGGGAGTTATTATGTCTCCCTTTTGGCTTCTCTTCTGTAGCCTGAACATACCCCAGTCTCTTAAACTTTTCTCCTGGGCCTTATTTTCAACACCTTTTATCATTTTTGACGTCCTTCTCTTAAGTCCTTCTAATTTGTCTGGATCTTTTGAAAAATGTGGTAGCCCAAACTAAATGTGGCTGTCTGGATGAAGCTCAACCAAGTCAAACAGAGCGGAAAAACTGCCTTCCTTGTATTACATATGATGCTCCAATTAACACAACCTACTGTAGCGTTTGTCTTTCTTGTGACAGCATTGCCTCTTTGCTTCTTCAATATATTGTCCATTACTCTACTACTCCCTTCACTGGAATTTTCTGATCTAACTGATGTTCCATCATCTGCTTTGAGTTTCCATACAGCCACATATGCTTCCCATCTTCATACTTATTTGTATGTTGCTTTGCTTTATCTGAATCTTTGTCCTAGGGCTATTAATGTACCTTTAGCCACTGGAGTAATTTTGCTGTATCATCTGCAAGATAGACTTTTTCCAGCAACTGAATACTCTCATCAGCAATACCAAAGCCCCATCAGAAGCTTATCTTCAACTGTTCTACTATTTCAGCTATTTCTATTTCAACTGTTTCTACTGTGCAATTTGAAAAAATTATGAATATATTTATACATGCTATTTTTTTTTGGAAAACGAATATTTCCTTGTATGTAGTTAATCAATGATCTATGAAAACAGCAACGAGGCTAGCCTAGAATTATCTGAAACACAAATTTTCTTAATTGCATGGACTTACAGTATTTTGATGTGGTATTTCCTTCAACCTTAATTATGAAATCAAATATTCAGCAATTTCCCACAAGCTAGAATTTCAAAACCTCGTTTCAGAAACCCAGGCACCTGATGTTGAAGAACTGGGATATGCATCCATCCCCAACCCACCTGGCAGACAGGCAGGAAGGAATGCAGCCACTACTGAATCCTAACCCAGCAATGCTGCCTTTGCAGGACTAGCCTGGGGCTACGCACACTCAAGCTACTTCTAGTTTTGCTGTCATAAAAGCCTTCAGAGGCCATTTTGTGTTAGAGCTGCTACAGCATTACCCTACTGAAACCCAGATTTGAGGAACTGCAGCTGAAATTTTCAAGCTGTTTCTCTCTTCAGCAGTAAACTTGGAAGACTTCAGAATCCCAGGGTGTGCCAAGGGAATATTAATCTGTGAACAGTCTTTAAATCATATCTTTAACAGGGGGCAATGTTTGTCAGATTTGGAGGAAACATTCAGGTTCAGCAAACTCTGTGCCTGCACTAACAAACAAAGGCTCCTGAAGTACCTTCTTTTACCTACTTACATCTTGGTGTATCTATGTGCATTCAAGACGTACATAAATAAACCAAAGGTTTTCATGGAATTCTTGCACCAGAGGAGAGCTCAAAAATTCCTTTTACTCACACTTACCTTTTTATCTATTACTCTTTATTGTGCATGAAAGAATGCTCTTCGGTCTTGCGAGGCTAACACAGATTTATAGTGTTTATTCATTTCCTTTTCCCTCTTAACATGAACCGGAACAGTTTGCCATACTCAAGTTTCCAGAGGTATGTCTACCTCACTTGCTCAAAATGCACTCCCAGGAGCAGACAAGAGCACATTGTGCTTGCTCGCAATCCACACAGGGCGCTTGGGCAGCCTTCCCAAACATGCCTGGCAGGGTCCTAACCACCTACTTACATATTAATACCACCTAAGAATGCCCCATGTGTTCAAGCCCACGGGATGTTGCATGTGCTAAGGAAGCACATTTTCTGCCCAGGTATTCACTAGGCGTAGAGGTGGGTCCAAGCCGGGGGGCAATCGTGGGGCACCTCTCAGAGGAAGAGTTATTCCTTCTCTCAGAGGTGAAATTATATTGCCAATATGGTCAGTCTCAGACATTTGAGAGTGAAGAGATAGGCTACTTAAAAGATGAGATTTTACAATATATTAATAAGCATATATATTTATACATGGTGATATTTATAATGACATATTTCTAACAGGAGAGGATTACTAGGGGCAGAGATCAATTATTTTCTTTTCTCTTTTTCTTTTTCTTTTTTTTTCTTTTTCTTTTCCTTTTCTTATTTTTATACTTTTCCTCTTTCTTTTACTTTTCCTTTTTCTTTTCTGTTTTTCTCCCTCTTTCTCTTTTTCTCTCTCTTTTTCTTTCTTTTTTTCTTTCTCAAAAGAAAAAGGGAGAAAATAAAATCTCTCTTGCTGTATACTCACTCTGGAAGTACAAAGCAGAACTTTTTGCAGTAAAATGTTGATAATTCCATATGGTAGAAAGTCTGCGTAAACAATGACTTTGAACAGGCCACATGCTGAGATAGAGACACTAGGTTACTGTAGCTATCCCTTCTAACACAGCTGTAGTTTATACCAGCAATAAAGGCTTTCTGATGGTGTGTTATTCGCCAATTCCAAAAGCAAAAGGATTTTTATCAAGAACAGTACTTTTAGATTAACATAGTTGCATAAGCATTAAAGCTTCCACAGTGTGGCATTTAACAGCATAGTTAAAACCATGAATAAACACCCCACCTCAGATTGACATTCATTTGTGACCCATTCCTAATATGGATCTGGCCATTATCTTACCACTGCCTATGCCAATAACATTGCCTGTATGAATAAAATGTTTGCTTGTACATTTGGTCTGTATTTCAGACCCAAATCCTCCAAATAAGAGTGGGAGTGAAGCCCAATATACTGAGTCATGGTAAAGTTCTTTTCAAGGCCGAGGAAAATGTAACTCCTAGAATAAATTACCGTGCACAACATTTTCTTTTGGGCCAGTTACCACTTTGTAAGAATCATTCAAGTGCTCTTATCTCCTGTACTAAAAGGCTTGCTTTGACGTGTTCAAACATTAGCTGCTTGTTACAGGAAGACTTACTTTCCAGGAATACAAAGATTCAGTCTTTCATCAAACTGTTTGTAGCGGTACATTTACTCTCCCTGAAAAAATTGTTTCTGTTGATATAGTTCAACTACACTGAAGAAGAAAAAGTTCAGTTCTGAGCAGATGGTTAGGATGACTGACTGAAAACTAGGGCTAAGAAATTACTAAATATTGCTTCTGTTAAGAGCAGTGTAGTTTCTCTATATATTTCACTTCCAATTCTTCATCTATTTTATTCCTCCTCAAAAAAAACAAAAAGGAGTTATGAACTCTTCAAAATGTTTTCTTTTTTTTCTTTTCTTTCAAATTATGCTTTTGCAATCTTCTATTTATCATAGGATTTTCAGCAGCAAGGGAACCACAAAAAGTTTTGCTCCATGATGTGGGAAGTAGTTCTCCAGAAACAGAACCAAGATAGGAATCTTTCTCATTTTATGAGTATACGCGTAAAAGACTTTCAAGACATAAATGAGTCTCTTCATCCTCAAATTTTTCCTCTGACTGATTTTAGATAGCCAAAGCTCCAAGTCTTTACTGGAGTCACTTTTTGGAAGTTTTAACATATTAGGACTGATGAATAAGGCATGGTACATTCCACAATATGCCAGCTGGGGGATTATGCAGCTGGACAAAATTATCCCTATTAGTTGGGGTTCTTTTTAAATGATGATATATCTTTTGATAAACCTTTTTGTTATAGCTGCATAGTAGAAACATTATAGAACATAAATAGAGACATAATAGGACAAAATAATTCTATGAAAATAATGACATTTTAATTTTGAACAAATGTGCCTTTAATCAGAATGTTTGACATGTCTTCTGATTACTGAAAAAATGGGAATAGAAAGTGATTTTTGAATTCTGAAATATCATGGTTTACAATGGAAAACCTGACTCTGAGATACTTCTACTTAGAGAAACACAACATGCAATGTGTTCTACTCTGACTAACCAACATAACAATATTGAATGCCAAATTTTGAATATCAGGCACTTGCAGTGAAGTGCTCATAAATGATACACCTTCATTAAGGGAATAATTCTGAATAATAAATCTAAGAAAGTCATAAACTGTTCTTGTGCAGTTCACAAGTAGAAAAAGGAGGTGAGGTTTGTCTAACAAATTATTTGGAGTGAATTATGCATCCAGCAGTTACCTTAAGTCCCTGATCTGTATTTTCTAAAATTTGGATAGGATGTCTCCTCTAAATATTTGGAATATGAAAACCTAGATCAGTCATTCCCCAGCCAGATCCTCTACAGCAGCATCAGTCTGCTTACGTATTCCTGGATGAGACTGCTTATGCATGGTTTCCTTCTGCCACTTCCACATTACCTTTCTAAGCAGATTTGTCACCTGTTCTGGGAGAAACTGTGGCCTCCATTTCTTTCAGTGACCTAAAATAATTAAGAGCTAAATCTCCTGTCTTAAAGTACTTTTACATATGCTTAAATTTATGCACATGAGTAGTTTCACTGATTTTAAGTGTGTCTATTCATAGGAGTACTTTTAAGAAAACTTATTTTCAGATTTGGGGTCTTAGGACATTTGTCTTCTCATATTATGTACTTCCTACTTTACCAGTAAATAGAACATTATCACTCAGCAATGTCCAAAATATGCATTACTAACCAAAGGTGTTATGAATTATCTGTAATAAAAATCTGTAATAAGATTAACTGATTTTGCTTGAGTTTATATCCTTATTTTCAGTTTGATGTTTGTGATTTATATGAAAATATATCAGATCAGAAAAAGACCCCATTCAGAATCTTCTTTTGCTTTTGAGTGGTATTTTGGGTCGAATCCCCAAAGAAAACTCAGCACTTAATTGCAGTTTCCAGATGTGTTTGGTAGTAAATGTGGCTCTGAGCATTAAGAAAAATTGTGTAGTTTTTCAGTCATTTGTGGAAGTAACACTGATGTAGATGGCTGCAATACATTTCACTGCTGGTAACCTATACAGGCAGCACTGGAGTGCAGCAGTCAGTTGAAGGAGGTGGCTTTTGGAAGGGGGAGAGGGAAGGAATATCTAAATGGGTTAGCTGTTAAGAACAAGAAGCTTTTGATTTAAGAAATATTAAAAGTGAGTTCCTGGATTTTATTCCTGACATACACCCAATTAATATATTTTCCAAAACTGAGACACTGTATTTGCAGGATTTGTTTAATATTAATGGAGGCATTAAAGGGATAATCTAGTACCTGTAAGATGCTTTCACGTTTTTTTCTTTTTTTTTCTTTCAAAAATACAGAAGCTTCTTCTGACCTAATTGATCAAAAAATGCTTTTCCTCAGGAAACAGCACAAAATGTCTTCTTTTCAAGGCAAATGAATTTGGGGATTGGTGAGAAAGGGAGAAAGGTAATATATACAAGCATAAATGCCAGGATTTCAGCTGGAAATCAACCTCCAGCATAACTTGCATTTTCATATTGCTCATACAGCCATTCAGAACTTATATTTCTTCTTTTAAATGCATACAACTAGTTAATAATATCTGCTGCAAGTCTTTTCTTCCTGCTGCTTTTCCAAATTTCTTCAAAATGTTATAATTGTCATTTAGAAATTTCCACTCATAGGAAAACTCACACAAAAATAAGCTTATTAATGAAATAATGTCACTAATTATAGAAAAAAGTGATCAGAAAAAAATGATATATTTTTATAAGGGATTTTTTGAGATATGTCTTGGCACCTTATCCCAAATATACTTAAGAATTTTATTTTTCTTCCAGCTGCAAAGTTCATCTTCTATCTTAGTATGATAATTATACTAATATATTAATCACTAGACAAATTACTAGTAAAGATTAGGCTTGCTGAAAAGTTATTAGCTGTAACTGTTACAGTATTTAACTTGATGAAATTTTTCAGTAAAGTAAAAATAAAAGCACACAATATTTTCTGTCTGTTCACACATATGTTTGCTAAATGGATGGACTGCCTTTCATACACTTAAATTGATTAAAAAGCAACAAACAAAACCAACTATTTACACATTGTCTCTTGGTTCTTTAGATGAAGTTATGAACAAAGGGTACTCCTCCAACAGATTGACCATTCTCCTGTGATCTAACCACACTTTCTCCTTTAAGGGTGTCCATGTATTTTAATAACTGCATGGACATCATTTACCAGAATCAAGTGGAATACCTTATATACAAGGACACATAACCCAGGACTCATTTTAATATTCATGAGTTTTCCAGATGTATTAAAGAAATTTAAGTAGCTAGTGAACACTGGATTACATTCCTCCACCATATATCTATTATCTGACTGTTAAAGTTAAGCATTACTAAGGCAGTTTTAAATTCTTCTTTGGAATTCAACTCCTTGGTAGACATGTAATACATGCTGTAGATTCTCCAGTGTGCGTGCCTACATTAACAGCCACGACTATTTATAGTTCCTACCAGGGTCCTAAAGACATGAAAGTTCCCAGACCCAGCAGGTTAGCTTTGAACTCACTGAAAGAAAAAAATTAAAAAATTTAGAAAGTTCTCCCCTCAAGCCAAAATGTGGAGGTTCATTTCCCACATTAGATTTTTTTTTCAAAACTTGCTAGAAAAGTCCAGATTTAGGTTTCAAAAACCATAAGGAAAAAAGGAAACTCATTGTTACTATTTTTTTCTGGACAAATCTTGACATTTTCCAATCGTATCTCCATCTGAAATAAGAGATCAGTTTAGGAATAAAAAATACAATTACTACATGAAAAGAAACGACATTCAAATGTTGTTAATTAAATGAGGGAGTGGATGACAATGTTAATGTGTAGGTACATAAAAAGAACCTTATTTTGCAGATGTATGACAGGGCTCCCTGAAGAACGCAAGTTTTTCTATATTAATTCCATGGTAGTTGAAAGCTACATAATCAGAAACACCTTCTAAGTTTGGCAGAAATATAACACTGGCTGTTTAAAATAAAAGGTCTGTATGGAAAGTTGAGTTTTGTTTTGTTATTTTTTTTATTCCCCTAGGGTCATTGTGGTGGAAGAAATATTTTTATCCAGGCCTCAGGAAACAGTGGTCTGGCTAGCAACTGCAGTGGTGCGAATGGTTACATGAAGAGTATTTACTTGGGGCAAAGCATGCCATCACTTACCTCTGCCCCAAAACTCCTGAACTACAAGACCTAATCAATGTCACTGGCCACCTGGAAATTCCCAGTGAGGAAGGACTATGGCAGCTACTACCCTGAAAACAAACCTTCAATCTGAAGTGAGGTGAGTCAGTAACATGTAAGTAAGATGGTGTGGATAAGCAGAACTCTGCTGAGTTATATTTCAAACAGAAATTCAACAAGAAGACATCACGCACCTCACATATAAATGGGCTGAAACAACAAGGAACATACATAGAGAGTTTTCTGATGAAGTCTTCCTACTTTGAAGCTGAGTAAATATTATGGCAGAGTCAATGTGGCAACCTCAAGTTAGCAGAAATCCATCAGATTTTCTGAGGATAGTTTTACCAATTTTCACTTCTCTTTTCAGGCCTCTGTGTTTCTCATGTGCCGCTTTCTAATATAATGAAGTCCATTTCCTATTCCAGACCTGAAAAGTTTGTGCATGTTAATCTGTAGATCTATCTGGGTTCTTCTGCTGTAACTCTGCTCATTCCAGACACCTTACAAACTGGTTACCTTTTCTTTGGCGTCTTCAGAAAATACGAAATGAAAATGTCGACATCAACTGTCAGGCTTACAGTGCACACAGTTTCTTAATTCCCAAATGGTCTTCCATATATACAGATAATTTATGATATCACTTACAAGTTTAATCGACACACTGTCTTTGATAACCATTCAGATGCACTCAGGCAAGTATCTTCCTATGTTTTCCCTTTCTCTTCAATATCTGTGGGGTTCATTTAGGAAACTACCTCTTTAGGCTATTATATTTTAGCTTTTATTTCCTTTGGATATTCCATTTTTGAGATACTTTCCATCATGTTACAGCTCAATATGTTCTACAGCTCAGTTTTTTAATTAAGCATTTTTCTCTAAGAAACCTCTGCCTTCCAAGCTTAATCAGCATTGCTCTATCTTCCACTTTGTTTTATAAAATATTAAAAAATACAGTTTCCTTTTTCTTGGTGGTGGTGTCTTTATGAATAGGTGTAGCGTTGTCTTAATTTTCTACTAACTTTGTTACATGTCACCACTCATCTTTTAGCTAAGTGGTGCATATTTGCAAATATCAAGAGAACCTCAGAGGAAAACCTTAAGGTGGGTCAGCAATAAACTTCTTTTTTTGGGGGGGAGGATGGAGGGAGGGGAGAAATACAATTATAAGATTACATTTAATACCAGGCATAATTTTTACAACTGGCCAATACATTGAATTATTAATTCCATACAAAACCACTTAAAAAACCAACATAGTCCATTAAGAACAGATGACAAAATAGAGTATATTCTGGTTTACCGCTTGATTTGCCAAACTGTGGCATTCCCTCTAAAAATGAACTAGTGTCTGGCAACTCGCCTGGTTTTCAACATGTGATGTCTAGCTGATGCTAGACTGGGGAGCTGAACTTTCACCGTAGTCATGATGGATTAGCAGCAGCTTTGGTATCACCAGTGGCTGACCAGCAAGAGTCTGAAAATCAGACATTTTTTATACACTCACTTTGCCTCAGACTTCATTTTCCTCTTTTCAAATATTTCAGACAAAACTACTCAGTAGTATCCAACAATGAGTCCAGGGAGATAATCTTGTTTTGTACACGCTGAAAAAATTCTGGCAGTCTTTACTTTGAAGTGTTCCATGTCTTCTGCACCTGAGAGCAAAGGCTTGAAAATATAAAAGGATGCATAACATTGATATAATTCCAAACCCATTCTAGCTTGGACAAGTGAGGAACTTAGGGACAGCATTTTCAACAGAGGATTCACAGAATTACAGAATGATGTATGTTGAAAGAGTCTTCACGAGGTCCCTAGTCCAACCTTCTCAGAACAAGGTCACACTGAATTCAGAATTCAGGTTGCTCAGGACTTCGTTCCATTAGGTCTTGAGAGCCTCCAAGAGTGGACTCTTGACTACCAGGGCATGCTGCTGGCTCATGTTTAGTCTGTTTTTCCCTAGATCCTTTTCAGCAAAGCTACTTCCCAGTCAGTCAGCCCCTAAACTGCAGGGAATTAGTTATTCTTTGTCACTAAATAGTATAAGGGGAGTGAGCAGAGAGCCTTGCTCTCCTTTTTTTGTACTGAGGATTTCTTGCTGGCATGGAGAAGGGAACCACCATACTCTGATGTGGAGAGAACAAAAGACTGACACTGGGAGGAGAAATTAAAAATTCTGCCTAATAGGTTAATAATTATCTAGGACCACAGAGATATCTATAATAATTGAAAGCCAGAGAAGAGGTCACCAAGACCTTTTTGTTATAGGATGCATTAGAAGGCTGGATGAAGAAGATTATATTAAGAGTTACAAAAAAGTTTGTTAGCAGGCTTACAACAAACTAAATTCTGGTGAAAAAAAAAAAAAAAAAGGAAGACTTGGGAACAAATGAAGTAGATTAGACCTTATTAAAGACAGCGAGAAGCAGATACATCGTAAGAAGGGGAAGAGGAACAGGCTAGGAAAAGAAACTGGGATGGGTATTTGGGAAGCAAGTAGAAAGCCATTACCCTCAGAGACAAGGAGTCAGGCAATGGAAACAAATGCAGAAAAGAAGTAAAAATAAACCAAATGGGGATCTTCATGGGTAGAACAGAGATCAGGACAGTCTCGGTGCCTAAGCAAAACTAAAAATTCTGGGATTAAATTGTTGCTGTGCACAGTGAATTTCATGCTGGATTGCTAAAAGATTTCACTCTCATGAGTGAAAACATAGCTGGGTTAAAGGACCACCTATGGGGAAGACATTGAATTGAAAAGCTGTGACAGCTTTGGAATTTAGGGACATTTAGAAAGGGCATAAATATTTTGGAAAATGGCAGGTGACATCTGTAAAAATAAATAATATGTGAAATTATAATCAAAGGCAAAGCATTATGCATATTTAAAAGGTGAAAGATTTTAAAATGTTATAATTTTTTATAAATTCTTGACGTCATCATAGTTTTTCATTGTGCAAGATATGTAAATGATTAAAGTCTTATTTTACTTACATTGTATCATATACTGTTGTAAATGGATGAGTTTAAATTTAAATAAAAATAAGAGTAGCCTATTTCTCTACCTTAGTTTTATTCACAAATAATGCATCATCAGCAGAGCTGTCTGGAGGAAATTCAAAACCTCAGAGGCTCTTCAGCCTTCACTCTTTTCCTTCATAAATCTGAGATTTTTGTATCAAGGAAACACTGAAATTAGTTTTCTTCACTTTCAGTTCCCTCCAGCTTGAATTAGAAGTCAGAATCTCTGGCTTTTTGAACAGCATACTTTGTTTAGACCATTCACAAAAGTCACTATTTTATGCACATGAGTAACGCAACTCAACAAATCTGTAATTTGAACATGGTCTTATCTCTAGAAATGTTATGCCTAAGTTTTATCTTCAAAGATATTTCTGAACTTAACTTATGCATATCTTTGCACTCAAGTTTGGTTTGATAACCTGTAAAGCAGATCTAATTTTTTTGTGTTTTCCTGTGCTCATCTCCATCCTGGGAAGTACCATTTGCGCACCACACATTGGTAAAATGAGTATTAAGTTTATCAATGTCATCCACAGTTCCTCAATAAGAGGGAAAGAGAGAAAAATAAAGATTGAGAGGAAACAAGATAGAAAAAGAAAAAGAAAAAGAAAGAAAAAGAAAAAGAAAAGAGAAAAAGAAAAAAAAGAAGAGAGAAAAAGAAAAAGAAAAAAAGAAAGAAAAAGAAAAAGAAAAAGAAAAAGAAAAAGAAAAAGAAAAAGAAAAAGAAAAAGAAAAAGAAAAAGAAAAAGAAAAAGAAAAAGAAAAAGAAAAAGAAAGAAAAAGGAAAAGAAAAAAAAAGAAAAAGAAAAAGAAAAAGAAAGAAAAAGGAAAAGAAAAAAAAAAGAAAAAGAAAAAGAAAAAGAAAAAGGGAAGGGAAGGGAGAAATGCAAAATATTATTTTAAGCCTATCAAAGTGTGAGGGGATTACAATGAGCATTGAAATACAACAGCAAAATAAGGAATAAGTGTATAACCATAATTCAGCTTTCCTTCAAGACTGCATAATTGGTCTGAATATTGAGAGTCGGGTTACTGATTCCAAACTGTCCTCTCTCTTTTTTGAAAATGTCATTTGTTTGTTTAAAACATTAACTTGCTGTCATTCTATCAAAACTTTATATACTTCTGTTAAATGTATGCCATTTTAACACCTTGCAGAAGGTGTAATTTGGCTATTTCATGCTCCCAGTCTCCTCCAACTGGTTCTGGCTGCTTGGCTGGGTGCTTCTTCTGTGGCTTGTCATCATCATGGTGATCCCAAGAGGCATCACCAGATCCCATGAAGGAACTAGGGTGAATCTGAATCTTAAAAACATAGTCCAGGTAGGGACTCTGCCCTGTAGAGAAGGTTGGAAGTCTGAAGCACCAGTCTGTCACTCCCATGAGGCCACATGTCAGTATTTCCTCATGCGAATACTTTCTTTCTCAGCTAAAATATTTGGAAGTTGATTTTTTCCATCAAAATGTCAACATTTGACACACACAATGTCAATTTTCTAACCATTCTACGGTAAATTGCACCTGATACAAATGTATGTGTATCTCCTCTATTTCTCCATACTAGCTGTTTTTTCAATAAGAAATTATGGAAAAAGTGAAGATGTGTCAGAATCTATAGGTTCTAATAGTGGGATTCATCTGACCAAATATAAAAATCTATAACTGAGATATCTACATCTGAGGTTGTCATCCTGGACTCTTTTCATAATCAATGGAGAGAAATAGGCACTTTTAGAGTGTGATTCATCTAATCCTGAAGTAGATGGCTAAAGCAGGTCAGCTGAATCATGTTTTAAAAGCACCTATTTCTCTCCATTGGCAGTAGAAGGAATCTATGGTGACAACTTCAGACATAGACATCTCAAGTTAAACAAAATTACTCATGCATTTAGAGTCCACAGAACTCTTGTGCATAAACTTGTCCTTTTGTACCATAATTTCACCTGTTCATCTTGTTTGTAAATATGCAGTGACTTTTTCTTTCCTTCTCTCCCTGTTAATCCAATCCTTTTATCTTCATTTTTTCTCCTACTTACCCTGTGTTGTGCATCCTTTTTGTGTTTCCTCATCACTATAAAAATCAGGCTTCAAACCAGTAATTTTAAGCCAATATCTGAGATAAATTAATGCCATTTCATCAAAACTGTGAGATTCTGCAGTGCTGACTACTTTTCTTGTTAGTGTCACCACTAGTCTGTGGTCTTTTGAAATACAAGTCCCCTTTCCAAATTATACCAGTTGTCTGATATAGAAGGCCAAGATCAGGCAAAAGATATTCCTATGTTGTTTCCCCACTTGGATTACAAAGCACCCTTTCACAAAGGATGTCAATTAACATAATAACGGATTTCCAACATTTCCTGTACCTATCTGTGGATGCCACAAGTTAGAAAACTGTTTTCTTTGTCACCTTTGCTCACATACGAAGCAAGGATTTTTCCAGTAATTGCCAGTGGCTTACAAGTGAAGACAACAAAGACATATAAATAATAATGTTACTAGGAGTTACAGTGAACACAAGCTTTTTGCATTTCACCATGCCACAGTCCTAGTGCATACCAGAGACAGTGGTGCCTCTTTTGAGCTCTTATAGAATTTAAGTGTGAATGAAATCTGAGCATTAAATGCAGATCTTTGCATCTGTTCCATTAATCTCTGCAACATGGAGCATTGCCTTAGCAGAATCCTGAAGGAAATCAAACAGCAATAAGTCTGACTTCTCTCTGGGTAAACCCCTGCGAAGGCAAATGAAAGAGTGAAGGATAGGGTATGAATTTCACTTCAATGCACCAGTGATCTGACTGGGCTAAATCTAGGGTGGAGGACTCAGACTAACTCCTGGCTACATACTGCAGGGTTTCAAATTTTTGTAGTGTAAAAAGCAAAAGGAAACTCTTAGATCATCTAATCTGCTTTCTTCTCGATCAGAGGCACTTACCTTTTACACTGTTATCCCTACCTTGAGCCAAATAGTTTCTCTGCAGCTAAAGTATATCTTCCTGATAGGTGTCTAATCTTGACTTGAAGATCTCAGGAGGTGGAAAATCCACCACTTCCCTCTATAATGTGTTCTGATAGCTAATAGCTATCAGCATTAAAAGTGTGTGCCTTATTTCCAATTTGAATTCATCTGGCTTCAGGCTCCAGCCTCTGGTTCTTATTATGCCTTTCTCCATGAGATTACGGAGTCCTTTCATATCCATTATTTTCTGCCTGAGAAGGTATATATGCCATAAGCAAGTCACCTCTCAATCTTCTGCTTCATAAACAGAAAGATCCAACTCTTTAAATCTCCCACCAGAAGGCATTTTCTCCTGTTTTCGAAACATTTCTGCATTTTCTCTCTACCCTCTCCAGTAGCTCCACTGTGTCTTTCTGAAAAAGTGGACTGCAGAGTTCATGCAGTACTCCAGCATTGTCCTCCCCAAATTATATCAGAAAGATAACCTCTCTTCCCCCCTCACTGACCATTCAGCAATCCTGTTGGGTTTTATGCTGTACCATCCTATTCTGAGCTATTGTTTCGTTGCTTGTCTAGTATGAATTCTCCATATTTTTAAGTCTCTGCTTTCAGTTATTCAGTTTTGTGGATTTCATTGTTTCTAGAAAGGTAATTTAGGATTGGGCTGTATTAAAGCACCCTATTTCTAATAACTTAGTTTACTAAGCAATCTTTTCCATCTCCAGAGTGTTCTCTCTGTTGTTTACCATTGACTTATCCATAAACGCTCCCAGGAGTAATATCGCACCAACTTCTGGACTGTTAATAAAAAAACTTTTAATCATTCCTCTGCTACCAGTTGTTGTAGAATCAGAGAAGAAACATCCCATGTCAGCTTTGTATTGTTTTGCATAAGAGTGACAGCAGGGGAAGGGGTCTGACAAGTAACACTGTTTTGTTACTTTCTATAGTATTCATTAACCCTGCCAAGTGCAAGGTCCTACACCTGGGTCAGAGCAATCCCAGGCACAGCTACAGGTTGGGCAGAGAAGAGATTCAGAGCAGCCCTGCGGAGAAGGACTTGGGGGTGTTGGTTGATGAGAAAATGAACATGAACTGGCTTCAGTGTGCGCTCGCAGCCCAGAAAGCCAACCGTATCCTGGGCTGCATCAAGAGGAGTGTGACCAGCAGGTCGAAGGAGGTGATCCTGCCCCTCTACTCTGCTCTCATGAGACCTCACTTGGAGTATTGTGTGCAGTTCTGGTGTCCTCAACACAAAAAGGACATGGAACTGTTGGAACAAGTCCAGAGGAGGGCCACAAGGATGATCAGGGAACTGGAGCACCTCCCGTATGAACATAGATAGGCTGAGAAAGTTGGGGCTGTTCAGCCTGGAGAAGAGAAGGCTGCGTGGAGACCTCATAGCAGCCTTCCAGTATCTGAAGGGGGGCTATAGGGGTGCTGGGGATGGACTATTTGTTAGGGACTGTAGTGACAGGACAAGGGGTAATGGGTTAAAACTTAAACAGGGGAAGTTTAGATTGGATATAAGGAAGAAATTCTTTACTGTGAGGGTGGTGAGGCACTGGAATGGGTTGCCCAGGGAGGTTGTGAATGCTCCATGCCTGGCGGTGTTCAAGGCCAGGTTGGACAGAGCCTTGGGTAGCAGGGTTTAGTGTGGGGTGTCCCTGGAACTAGATGATCTTAAGGTCGTTTCCAACCCTAACTATTCTATGATTCTATGATTCTATGTCAGGACTTGTTCAAAATTATCGTCAATGTACTGAACATTTCTCCAGTTGCTCTTAGGAATTCTTACATGCCAGTAATCCAATGCTGCTGATTTCAGAATGTTTATCATTAGTTTTATTGTTCAACACCCTCTTTGATTACTAATGGGGAATCCTCTTTAATATGTTTATGAGATACAAGTATGGTGAACATTTTTTCACCTTGGAATGGTTAACTCACCTAAAGACATTGGTTTTGAAAGTATTCAAATATCTGGAATGAACTGGAACAACAGTGGTAAGGCAAACAGGTATGGCAGAATTTAAATGTCATACAAAAACCAGAAAGGACTTTTGCTTTCTTACACTTTTATGTCTATATATCAGTCACCCATGAAATAGGAAAGGAAAGCTCGAACCTTCTTCTTTTTGTCTAGGAATAAGAATGTGACCCTGTTCTCTTTTCTCTCAGTAAATGGCTTAAGCACTGAAATAAAGGAATTCTGGACTGAACATCTTCCTCTAAGTTATACCTACTTAAACAAAGGGCTGCTGAGAGCAAATGAAAATGGACTTTAATAGGTTCTTTATGTATATGCTGAAAATGAATTAAAAAAATCTGTTTATGTTTATCTGAAATTAAATATATTGCTTTGTTTGCCAAACAATGAAGAAAACCACAATTATTCATACAATGCACACATAAATATATATTTTTTCTTTTTCAGATTCAAACCAGAAATATTTATTAAGTTTACTCTTTCAACGTCACAGTGAGCAGTTTTACCACCTCAGCTTTCTGAAAGTTCTGCAATATATGTGGATTATTTTGTGTAAAAGTTAAAAATGCTATCCTGTTTATAGTTCCATTTGGTACACATTTTTGCTTTGTTCCTTCTGCTGCTGATATGAATTTTCTGCACTTTATAGGTTCTACTGGGTTCTTTATGGGTTCTACTGGGATATATATATCTTAGATCTGTATCATGTTTGTCAACACAAAGTTTTACGTTAGTAATGTTATTTTGATGCTCTATCTAGTCTTCAACCAAGGCAGTACCTGTCCCACCTGTGAGATGGAGCCCACTCTGTGCAGCTCCTTTGTCTAATTGAATGAGGTTCCAATGTCCCAGTTTTCCACAGCAGAAAAATCTACAACTTCAAATATATTTTGTTGAAACTAGTGTTTCAATATCGGTGTTTTCTGGTTTCTAGTCTTGCTTTTGGAGCCAGAAAGATTTCCCAGATCATGATTATTGCCATCTTCACAACCGTGGCACCTCATCTGTTGTTTCATTTTATTCCAGTGACTACAGCATTATTATAAAGATCTACTGAAGGACTTCATAAAGCTTCCCAGTCTTGGTATGGTCAGCCTGTGGACTGCTCTTCAGCAAAGTAACTGAAAAAAAAAGTCCACAGCTGATCTGAGGCAATATACAGCAGAGTTCCTAGCCTGTGTCTATACTGTTAATTAAAAGAGGTTCAAGAGCTAATCTCTTCCCAAGTGTCCAATGGCAGCAGTTGGTGAGGTCTACACTGTTTAGGGCTTTTCATTTTGGGGGGCAGATTTGTCTTTAAATCACCTTGAAACATATTCTGACAACAACTGAGCAGTGTAAACCTTCAATATGAGGTTTTCCAGGGCCACAAAACCCCAACCACACTGTGCCTAACAATTAGAATACATACAATTCATTAAGGACAACTAAAATCCTGAGAAGCTTACTATTTATTTAGATATATGATCTTCCTTTTTTGCAGGGTGTTAATTTAGACAACTCAAAATTCAGACCCTAAAACGTTTCTGTTGAACAAGCTTCATATTATTTGGTCATCTATGGCTTAGACATTTCCAGGGTCGGCACTTGTCTAAATGTCATTGCTGAATTCCATTGCTTCAGGGGCAAGAGTCTTTATACAGACAAACCTGATAGGATACAACATTGAGTTATCCTCAAAACAGGAGACTTTCAGCTGTTCCCCAGTCAAAGGCACGTGGATTTGAGACATTGCCTTCAGTGCTGAGGTCTTACAGAGTAGCAACAAGCATCTTCTGTAGCTGATGAATCTGGGAGCCAAGCTGAAGGGAGGAGCCCAGCATTGCCACCCGTCACTACTAGGTGATTTCCTCAGCTACCTGGGAGCCACATAGGCCAGATGCCTGAAGCTAGAGGTTGTGGATGATTTAAAACAAAACAAAAAAACCCAAACAAAAAATCACAAAAAAAGGACAACTAACATGCATTTCGACAGACATTTTATCCTGGAATGGCTGCACATTCTGACTGTGACAGCTTCCTCAGAATCATGCTGTACTACAGAAGGAAAAACGGATTAGATGATATTGACAATCAGTGCCTATTCAAATGCCCATTTAACGGAAAGAAATTCTTCACATAGAACAATATTTAGTATAAAAAACCCTCACCTTTCTCTATTGTTATGTAATGTAATAGCCATAAATGTGTATCCTGCTTAACTAAATGAGACAGTTATATACCACCTTGCTTCGTATGACATTAATCACAAAAAGCTACTCAGGGCAGTCCAGTACTGTGTTAGCAAAATGAGAGGAGCACTTATTCCTTCACATTAGTTAACATGTCAGAAGCTTTTTATCTCAAAGATATTAAATGGTAAGAACAGTGTGTTTCAACTTCTAAATTGTCATACATCAAAGATTTTAGAGGACTTCTTTTTTAAATTGACAGTTGTCATTTAATATACAGTATGATCCAAAGCGTATTATTACTGAATGTTACCAGGGAGATTTCATTGGCTTTTGTGACATTTCCAGTCTTTGGTATAATTGGCTAAGAGCTTTTTTAACCTACTGTCTTTTAAAAAATTGTATATCTGGTGGTCTGGGGTATCACATCTTCTGTTTTCTCTTTTCTTTGTTGTCCAAAAATGTTACCATAATGATAAAAAGTGACATTATTTTAAGAGATAAGAAACACCAAAATTATTTTCTGTCTGACCTTTACAGTTACCAGAACAAGCGGCTTCTGTTAGCAAAATAGTTCAAGCTTTTTATTACAAAGGATATTTGGCAGTATTCCATAAGAAAAAAAAATACATGTAGTTCTTGTCAGGGGAAGTCATTAAGCCCTCTCTCCTTATGCTAGGCTAAGATTTTAACAAAAATAAAATTCTGGGTATTTTAAGATGAAGGAGGAAGTTGTGTGTGAGAGGCAGGGATATTTCACATAATGGTCTTTATGAATGTACTAATGCAGTTTTATGTCTTTGACTGCACTGCACTGAAGCAAATACAGTGGGTTTACCCAATAGTTCAAGGAGATTTTGGTGACCTTCATTTCCCAGCTGCACATTTATGCATTCAGAGTTTTCTTCTTCATCCTGGTCTGTTGTGTTATTGGAACAGCACTGCTTCTTTAAGGGAGGTTAGGGAGTAAGACAGGTAATGACTGAATGACTCAATGTGGCTAAATCACTATATTTATGATTTTAAAATACTAATGGCTACTCTTCATTTGTACTGTTTTTTTCCAGGTAAGGGCTTACAAATCAAATGTTAGCTCCACTCCATACCTCTCATTATTGGTTTTACAGGTTACCACAGAACTTTAGAGGTGGAAGTGCTTCAGTATTCGAAGACACATCCAGCACAGATCCTTTCAACTGCTGTTGTCATTGCTTTGGTTCTTCCACCCAAGTAAGGATGATATATGTCTTGTTTTCAGCTCACAAGACAAAAATATGACATTGTTGTCACTGATTCTTAAGAAAAAGTGTATGAGTCAAATTACAGTAGCAACAAAAGTTAGAACAAAGCCCTCTTTCTTGTTGAAACAGTTTGCTGTTTGCTGTCTTTTGCTTAGCTGGTAGTACAGTACACAGCCTGCAAGTAGATGAAATACATTTTTGGTGCATGAAAGAAAAAATACTATTTAAAACCATAAGATTCGTTCAGGAAAATAATTAGAGGCAGCTATCATCATTAACTCTGGAATACATAATTCTTCCCATTCTTAATAAAAAGTGATTCTTAATAAAAAGTGAATGCAGTTGCATGCCACAGTATTAAAGAATATATGAGTTAAATATCCTCCTGCTTCAAAGATGCGTGGCCTAAACCATGAAAAATTACAGTATATGCAAATGATCATAAAGGACTGACTTTACTGACCATTTCTTTGTGTTTGGGGGATAGATTTCTGCATGGCATAATATTTCCACTTGCATTGGTTTCCTGGCATGAAAATGTTTATTGCACTCATTAGCTAAGAGGATGTCGGCACTGGTCCAATGAACACAGATCTGCCTTCTGATTTCAGCCATTAAATTGCAATGGGATTCACAGGCTTAACATTGTGGGTGTGAGAATAATAAAATGGAACTCCATCTTTAGCCCAGTTACCATGGATGCAGTTAAAGGTCATAGTGGCAGCTGCTAACTAGTTGCCTTTTTAGCTGTATTTCCCCTCCTGCTATGTGTTTTTGTGTACCTTAGTTTCTTCAGGTCTGCCTTAGAGCAATTCCACTTCCTTAACGTGGCATATGGGTGTCTTCCTCAACATGATGGGTGCATTGCCATAAGCACGGTTGCTGCCGGCATCCCTTTATTGAATTATTTGTGTTTTAATGGAAAATGACTGTAAAGACCTTAGCAAAAAATGGAAATGCAGCCTGCTCAGCATCCCAAATTATTTCTATTTTCTGCACTCTGTTTCACATTCCTAACTTGGGGAAGAAAAAGAAAAAAAAAGAAAAAAAATCCTTCCCTGTATATAGTAAATTCACATCTCCGTTTAAACTCATAATGGGCTAAGGAACTGAGGCATCAACTACTATTTCTCAATTCACCCCAAAATCCTAGGAGTTAATTCCCTGTACTGCATGAAGTGTCAGAGTAATTACCGCTGATCAGCCCTATTTCTTAGCATTCTGTCCTGCTTTGAGAGGCACTCAGTTTATTGATGCACCGCCACATCATCACAGTGCTTTCATTCAGGCAAGCTGCTTAATCGAAAGCGCTTGGACAATGCAGGATTTTCAAAGAGAAGTACTGGAAAAAAATTAAAAGTAGCCAAGTAAAATAAAGTTAATGGTAAAGAAATCTGTAAGCTCTGCAAAATATTTCCTTATGTCAACACTTTGTTTCAATAGATTTTAAAACTCTTATTTATTTCCAAAAGAAGGTACTGTGAGTCTTTTCTGTGGTGACTCAACTACATGATCACGTCCTATTTGAAGATTTTTAGGAGCACAGTGCTGGACGCCCTCCTTGAGGAATGCTTATGGGTTTTTGTTCTGTTTATATACAGGCTATGACTCTGTCAACCTTTCTGAACCAAAATATAAAGAAACTTCTTTTAAGTTTATGCCTTTCTGTTTTAAAGATACATTTATATAACTTGTCATTTCACAAAAATAAATTAAGTACTACATGAGCCAAATGTTTCAGTTCCACACAAGGGTGGCTTCTGGTTCTCATTGGCAGAATGCCACTTTATTCATTTTTATTTCAAACACAATGTGAAACTTTTAATTCTAATATATATAAGTATATAAGTATATAAGTGTAATGGCTATAAAGCCTACACTGTGACTAATTCATGCTCCTCTTCTCCTTGCACTCCTGTGAATTTTAGAGGGTGGCAGAAAGTTACACTGAATTCATTTCCACTTAAATACTATCAGGCTTTGTGTGTTTGTTAGGGAGAGAAGAGATTTATTTGGGCTGGCATTTGTATTTAAGACTCAAGTGTTTTCCTTGATTAAGTCACTTTTGGGCACTGTTCTTGTAGATCTGTGGATACCCAGCCCGTAGTGAAAGTAACTTTTTAGCCGAGTTTGTTTTGCCTCACGAAGTGAAATAGATTGCCACATGGAAAGGGAAATAAACAGGTAATGACAAATACAAGTGTGAACAAACCAGTTATCTAATTGGTTGCTGAGATTCTTCTAATGACATCACCCCCTTTATGCCATTGCTTCATTAAAAAATTATAATAAGTTTCCTAAGTTGTTCAGCAGTGTTGTTGAACATATCAGAATAAGATGGCTACAACTATTACAGTGGCCCATTTTATTGTTTTCTCCACCACACTTTTAATCAGAGAATTTCTTCTTGTGCCTTGTTTACTGTTGATATTTTCTGGCTGATTGGATAGGAATGACATTTTGACAATTTACTGTAGCAGTAAGCACTGTACAAACAAAAGGTGCTGATGAAAACTCGGAACCCATTATTATGTAAATTATGGCTGACTAACACAGATTCCATCTCCCAGTCACCATCATTGAGACCAGTTTTACTCAATGATAATAATTTTCATGATTGCAGTCTTCAGAGAGATCAGAAATATGCTTTAGCTGTTGCATTTATCTACTGCGGGTACTTGACCCTTAATTAAATTCTGAAACTTTTTTATATAATAAAGTAAAATACAGCTGACACTTCCATTCAAACAAAGAGCATCAAACACAGATCTACCAAATAAGATAAAGGTATTTCAGACTTACCTTGTTGTAATGCTAGTAAACACGAAAACTACAACATCCTTTGAAAGAGAGCTTAAAGTTTAAAATGCCAAAAAAAAAAAAAAAGCATGCTGTTGGGCAATTTAAACATTGCACTTCAGTCCCGTGTCTCCTGAATGCTGGGCTTGCTCTGCAGAATGGTGTTGAACTTTATATTAAAATATGCATGACAGGAAAAAAAAAAATGAATGAGCTTTGAGTATATAGATGATGTTTGTCTGCTCCTGTACATTATTGAGGTCATAAATGAGAAATTATTAGAAAATAAAGAAGTGAAAGGTTATTTAAAGTTCCACAATAACTTTTGTAAGATGGTGTTCTCCCAAATCTTGAAAAATATGCTTTATAAAACTATTCCTCTTAAAAAGAGATTGGGAACAACTCAAGGTGCTGCACTGCTGCGTTAGTGTTCTGCTACTAACAGATACAAAAATGACTAAATATCATAAAAACATCAGTTAATTTGGTTTATATTTATATATATATATATGTGTGAGTTCCATAAACAAGACCAGGGAAAAGGGATATACTGTACAGAAAAGGAAGCTGGGCATTTCATTTAATATTTTAATTTTTTAAGGCAGCTTTGCAAGGTTTTAGCACTCCTTTCTCCCCTCCTCCCCAGTCTCCTCACCAGTTTTTCAAACGCGAAGATGGCCATTCCAGGTAAGATGTAAGAATCAGGCTTAAAAAGAGGTAGGGTGTTATTAAAATGGAGATTCAGAATTTCTTTCAACATAGCACTTTCTTAAACTGTCAGTTCATAGAGCCAATGAGCTAAGAAAAGTAATTACTTAAGTGGATTTCATGAAGAGTAGAAAGATGATTGTGCCACATTAAATAACAATTGTATCCTTAATGATGTGTTGGACTATAATACAAACATCCTTCTGCCATTATATGCACTACAATATACCTTTCTAATTACTCCGGTGGCTTCCTCTTCCTTTATTAAGATGCTATGCTTTCAGAGACTGTGTAAGCATTATATGAGCTCCTTTTTTTTTCTTTAAACTACAGTGAGTGCAGCTGTGTGGCCATTGATAAATCGGTTATAAATTACTGACACTTTGTATATGAATGGAATAATTGTTTTATTCCTTTTCTTTCCTTCATGAAATACAATTTTTCTTAGAAGAGATATAATGAAATTCAATGAAATTACTTCTCCAGGTTTTTTTGGTATTTCCAGATGTGTAACCAGATAATTAATAAGGCAGATTGAAGACAAGACAGCAAACTTACTTAAGAAAGTAGAATAGGGTCTGCAAATTCAAAAATTTGAAAACCACTTCTCCATTTCATCCTTATATTCTGTCCCTAAGAGATGGAACTGTACACTCCCTAGCACTGCTTTCTATAAATCAGTATGATTTGCATGATTTCTAGAGTTACTTTTGTGCACTATCTAACCACTCATTAGACTTGAATTCCTAACATTCTGCCAGCACACAGAGCTTATATTTGGACCCAGTTAAAGTTTGCATACATTAATAGTCCTACTGAAGAAAAAGGAAACTTCTTTTATGTGAAAATTCTCCCAAATGTAGAAAGGGATTGAAGAAGTGGAGAAAAAAAAAAATCATAAAATTGGACAATTCCAGATTCTCTGTCAGAGAGACTGATATTTTACAACAGAAATTTTCATGCATAAAAAAACTTGCATAAGTGAATAAAATAAAACAAGTGATTAATGTAAAACCTGCAAAATATTATTCTTCTCTATTGTCTCTTAGTAGAAATACATTCTGTTAACTCATAACTCACATTCTTCTGCTACCTATTAATGCCATTAATAACAATAATTTTATGAGCAGTTCACTCCAATTTTATGAATGTTGCATTGTGGTCCTGAGCTGGCTGGTCAAAGTCACACGTTTGGAATTTTATCAGTAAAATTGATAGAATATTGTCAAAGTTCTTTATCACTGTTGGGTGACCTAAAGTTAGCTAACACCAAAGAGAAAAAATATTCCTGTTTTCAAAATTAGGTTTGACTGCTTTGAAACATGGCGATAATAGGAAAAATATGCCATAGTATGACCAAACTATTTTGTGGTTCTCATCAATATTATATTCCCTTTGTAAAAAACTAGGACACATTACACAGGCAGTTTCACATCTGACTGTTCACACACTGTCAAACTAAGAAGCAACGATGTCCATGATTTAAAATAAAATCCATCTATAAAATTCATCTGCAATTAACACCAACACTTTCCTACAAGCAACTTAGTAAGTATATATTTTCTCTTTCGTCCCAAATTCTTACTGGTACAGTAAGAGCTCTGTGCTTGGATCGCATGTTAGGCAGAATTATGGGAATCTTTATAAACTCCCTGCTACACTGCTTGGTTAGCTAAATTCAAGATTAGTAAATGGTCCTTGGAAAGTAAGCAGAGTAGCCCGCTGTTACTGCATCTGAAGGAAATACACATAGCCATATATTCTTCTGCACTCAGTCAAAAGAAGCCTGAGCTGAAAAAAAAAAAAAAAAAAAAAAAAAAAGTCTTGCCTGGTAAAACTGCAATTAAGTGGTTTTTTTGCACGGGGGTGAGCAAGTAGCAACTGGGAATAATTTTTCATTCTTGCCTGTACTCCTTTGTCATCTGCAGAGTATCCACTACTCAGTACTCCCCAGGATTGGGCCCACTATGAGGTGACAAATTCTGTTGCTCCAGTTTCTAGGTTAGAAGGTTATATAGGTCTGCTTTGTTCTGAATGTTAGCACTTCTCTACTTGGATTTGCTTAAATACAGGCAAATCATATCTTGAAAATTAAAATAAATTGTTGAAAATGTAGTTTTTATGGCACTTTCCATATCTTCTCAGGAAATAAATACTGAGAAAGGAAGGAAAACTTGAAACTGGACAAAGATAGTTCAGGCACACTTTGTAAGTTGTAATTGTCACATCCTATCACATATCTTTCTGCCTGCTGGAAAGGATAGTGACCCAGTCTCTCTTTAAGTTTGGGAAAAACTACTTTTCCCAAATTAATAGCTCATATATGTAAAACATATATATTACATTTGTGACATTGAAAATTCTGTTCAGTAAGAAACTTCCACTGTATTTAGGCACCTAAGTGAAATTTTTCAGTCTTAGAAATCCTTGGTCAGAAGGTACCTTGCTCTTTAGTGCCCAGACTCTTCTGGGTACTTGATTTTCAACAGGGTGTCTAATATTCCCTGTTGCCTGAAGCTTTTGTACCTAGAAATGTTTCTGTGTAAGAAAAAAATTAATTACTCAACTTTTTCTATTGGGTTAAGGAACCAGCTTTGGCTTCCAGATGCTTTTCTTGTTATCTCGAGATCACCCAAAATAAGGTAAAGTTCACCTCATGTACTTTCAAAGCTTGTCATCCAATTTGCTCTAGAACATCATGAATAAAACTGACATGGAGAAATAATTTCCTGAAATTGATCTATCTACTGTTGCTGGTTAAAAAACAGATTGCTTACTATGATGGCAGTGAATGTTGGAGGTCGGGATGTGGTTCCTTCATGCTCAGCACCTGCGTTCATGGGCCACAGAAATTTCTGCTCATTCCCATCATCTCAGAAGCTGGTCAGACCTGCTGGGAGGCAGTGCTGGTTTTGCAAAGACCCAGGGTAACTCTGTGATATAGACAGGCTTCTTGATGCCTAAAGGTCCTACATAACTCTAATGATGGGAGCCAGTCTTGATAGTCAAGAAGCAGAACATCTTAGTGTAAGTGATCTAGCAATTTTTTTTCTGTTCATCTTTCGGATCAAAGACCTTGGAAGCACTATATCACTTACCAGCTAGTTGTGGCAACAGTTCTTCCATATGGAAAAGTAACCTTATCAACATTATAAAGAGGGGAAACCAAGGCACAGGGACATAAAGATCACATGGCAAGCCGCTGTGGTGGTAGGAAGAGTGCCTGTGTTTGAAATCTGTATCTGAAGCACAAGTTCTTCTCCCTCTGAAAAGGAGATTACTATCACATAGTCTGCAAGAAGTTTACGGTTAGGACAGAGCGTATCTTTCCAAATTCACTAACAGGGCACTACATGTAACATGGTGTGCAGGTCTGCCTGCCCACACAGAGGGAAGGCTACACATGAGCACCCATCTGAAAAGTGACTGTGTTGAATTCCTCTGTTTACAAGCAAGCCAGTGTATTTTGTGTTGCACCAGGTTGTGAAGGTTGCTCAGAGAGAAAATGGTGTAGAGCTGCAACCTCCCATGTTCTAGCAGCGCATGAGTTTTAAAAAGTAATAGAAGTACAAAACTGGACTTGTAGCAAGACTTTTCACCTCGTTTTAACCAAAGTATCAGGAAGTTGATTCTTCTAGCCCTTAAAGAGTGTTGTTGTCTGTTGCATGCCATTGCCTGCTTCTCAGTGCAAGTCCTGAAGGTGCTGCAGAGGTTTTACATTCCACCTTCCAGTGAGCTGGACTTATGAACTGGAACTAAGATCAGAACTGGCAGCTAGGCTCATGCCAAATTGAAGTTTTATTTATTTGATCATTTCATTGCAAGGTAGACACTGTGTCTGTGGTTTATATCTTTAAAATCAAATAAACTATTTATATTTGGTGAAAAACTGTAAAACACATAGACCTTATTCACTAATATTTTTATGGTTTCTTTACACTTGACAAGTAAAGAATTTGTGAAAGTGTTTTTTGTACCCAGATCCCACAGATTTCTTGGAGTATTTTTTAAATTCAGAAAAGGTATAATCTAGATTAGTAACATGAATTTAGCTCCCATTTTTTCCCTAACATACAGCATGAACCCTTCTGAGTGAATTTTTAATACAATTTTTAAATGCAATACATTTGATGAAAACTTTAGAAAATACCATCAACTTTTATCTATTTAACATTTTCATGTTATTAAATGAGGATACCTCATGTGAATTTCAGGTCAGAGTGGAAATATAAATTACCTACAGTTTTCCTTCCGATCCTGATAATATTGTTTTGTTTACATCATCATGGAGAGCGTTATGCAAATTTTCTTGCCACACCATATCCATTATACCTTAAAAAGAAAATGGTCTAATAAAAATTCTCAAAACAGCTATTACTTGTAGGAAAGGAAGCTCAAAGGTCTGTAGTCTTTCCAAATGTCATTGCTACTAACTTGAGCTTGATAAAGAAGTCAGAGCTGCTCTTTCACAGACACAGATTGCTGTGAGCTCCACATGAAGCCAGCAAACCCATGGAGAAGCTGTAGTTTGCGAGCGAGGTCTCGCCTGGTATTTTGGTCCTGTGGACAAGGGTTTCCTGGATGTTTTTGCCATTCCTGCTGGCAGTTTGTCAGGTCACTCCTGCACACACTTTTACAGCAACAACTCCTGCTGCACATGTTGCAGGACATATGGAAGGTCATTAGTGGTTTCAGTCTGCATTACTGTCATCCTAAAGTACAATCTTGCCATGCACTTTGCACTGCGAGGGCTAGGAAACCAGTATCTTTCGTAGTAATGACTTCCAGTTTACAGCCTTCATTTGTTATATTTCCTCAATAGCTGTTGTGTTGAGATTAACTGCATAAATGGTCTGCAGCTGGCTGTTATGAATTAAGGGAGTTTAATCAAAGTATTTCTAATGTACAGCATAATGATAATACATGGGGGAAGTACTATTTAAGAGATAATGATGGCTTCAGAAGATCACTGTTGTAATGTTTAGTGCATATGCCTTCAGCATTGAATTTGTTGTTGTTCTGAATATGCTTAATGGATCAGTGAAAAGCTGCCTAATGTGGGATTGTTTGATGGGGCTGACAGAGCTGGAATTAGCCCATTGCTGTTTACTGCATACAGCCATTAAGATTAATTGCTGCCAGATAATTTTGACTGTTTTTATCTTCGGGAAAAAGTGTCACTAATGGGTTTATAAATTGGTTCACTATTACTAATAGTAAGGCCAGTGTAACAGTAGAGGATGTCAGCAGCTAATTCTAAAGATAAAGGTAAAAAGTATAAAGTACTATATGACTTGCTAGTTTTAAGGGATAATGTTATCTAATAACAGACAGACTGATATATGATGCTCATTAATGCTATTTCCCGGGCTTTGGGTTGAACCTAATAGATGCTAATAAAGTCTTATTTGATGTACCATTAAAAAGCTCAATCTGTTTTCTGCATTAATGCACAATGTTGTTTATCACATTTTCAGTGACTAAAACCCAAACCCTCAATCTGTTACATAACTAAACAGTATCAGGCTAGTTATACCTATTTTTGTCTTTGTTTAGAGACAGAAAAATTTATAGGGCAACCACGTTTCTGTATATACTGTATGCAATTCACATCACCCAGCTTCCTGTCAACAATGACAATACTTCAGATTTCATTTCAACATATCCTCTTTCACATATATCGTCACCGGTAAATTCTGCAAAGCACTTCTTCCAAGAGATGAATTAATTGTTTTGCAAATGTTAGAAAATAGCTGTGGAATGTGGGCAAAACATTATCCAAGGAGGATGAGTCCACATTAGAAGTTAATAGTCTGTTACATCACATATACATGCATGTGCAGTGCCTCTAATTTACTGTGTATCAAAATGAAAGTTCATTGTGCACTGAGTCTCAAACATATCCCTTGTATCTAAGGGCATTGACAAGGGAGTGGGAAGAACATGCACTAAATAAATAGAAACATAAAGAATGCTTAATGAAGAGGGGGAAACCAATAACTCATGAGTAGTGAAGTTGTTCTCTTCTCAAGTAGAGATAGTGTAAATTACGAAGTGATTCCCTTCTCAAGTCAAAAGAGCATTTATAGTTTTCATGACTAATTTTTATATTGTGCTGAGAACATCTTCAATTTTTTTGAGGTGCTCTGGATAGTAAAACAGCTCTAATCTCAAACAGTACGAGGAAAAGGCCTTGAGTTATTTTTCCCTTTCAGAATGCTAACATGCAAAGACCTTTGAGAAGTGAAGAGGAAAAAAATATAGGGTTTTAAGATCTGTTCTGCTGTATTTGCTGTTTCTGCAGTAGTATTCCAGGTGGCATTCTTGTTTCTTTGCCATTAAGGACATGAGTCCTTTTTTCTGGTTTAGACCCTTTCCATGTGTATCTCCTTTCAACTTCCATCCTTTTGGCATGTTTATACATCTGCCTCCATATCTAGTAATACATATTGATGTGTGGGGACCTTATGCTATGTAAGGAAGTGGCTACAATCAAAATATTCTTTCCTTTATTTATGTATCTGAATATTGCACAATGCTGCATGCACACATCCATTCAGGTTTTTTCATTATGTCCTGATTCTGATTTTCTTCTCTCTCATATTCCCCACTATTGGCTGCATATTTAATCCATATTTAATAAATCATTTTCCAATTAAACTTTTGTCTGTACACAGATCTAGCATTGTTTTGACTTAAATTGATTGAAAATCAGTTTCAATTCATTGCAAACTCTATGTAGACATAATAAAGTTGGGTTACAAGCAGCTTATTTTGGCTTACTTTTAACTCAATATAGGTTAAACCAAGTTCTGTCAGGCTTATATTCATTTAAAAGAGCTGACAACCTATTTTATTATTTTAATTACATTGATTTTAAATTCTGTTCTTAGTTAAACCAATGCAATTTATACATAGACAGTCCCAACTTTTGTTCCCAAAAAGTGTCACCAACATTTCCATGCACAGCCCAGAATAGATGCCTATTAGCCTCTCCTTTCTATTGTTAATGATTCTAAATAACGTCTTGAGGCAAACCTTGATTAGGTTGTTAACCAAGCTGTCTGTGGCAGGCAATTTAGGATGATAGCTTACAAAAAAAATTATTCCAGAATAAGGTACAATGTTGTAAGTTGTTTTAATACAGAGTAGTTGTACCAGAACGGTTCCAGGTAGAGACACCTGAAGGACATTTGAGTGGTCTTGTGCTAATTTACACAGAAGAGAGTATCCTTGCCTGCTCCAGGAGGGGATGAATCCCCTGTGTTAGGTCAGCCAGTCCAGACATCCTGGGCATATCTCAAAAAGCACAAAACTTTTGTGTTTACTCACCTGAATCCCTTTCATTCTGAAGTAAGAACGTTGGGGTTTTTTAAGGAGAAGACAGGAGGGGAGGGGAGGGGAAGAGAGGAGGAGAGGAGGGAAGAGAGGAGGAGGGGAGGGGAGGGGAGGGGAGGGGAGAGGAGAGGAGAGGAGAGGAGAGGAGAGGAGAGGAGAGGAGGGGAGAGGAGAGGAGAGGAGAGGAGAGGAGAGGAGAGGAGAGGAGAGGAGAGGAGAGGAGAGGAGAGGAGAGGAGAGGAGAGGAGAGGAGAGGAGAGGAGAGGAGAGGAGAGGAGAGGAGGGGAGGGGAGGGGAGGGGAGAGGATGGGAGAGGAGAGGGGAGGAGAGGAGAGGAGAGGAGAGGAGAGGAGAGGAGAGGAGAGGAGAGGAGAGGAGAGGAGAGGAGAGGAGAGGAGAGGAGAGGAGAGGAGAGGAGAGGAAAGGAGAGGAGAGGAGAGGAGAAGAGAAAGGAGTCATTTAGGATGACTTCCCTCCCTCCAGGACCAGTGACCAAGTTCATGGTACCCTTGTACTGAATTAAGGTGAAACAACACCAGCCAACCAGTTTTACGATTTAATACAAAATACAAGGCATGTGGTTATGTATAATAACTCAACAATTATTACTTTAACTGGATCAACAAGTCCAATGCCACGGTTTTGCTTAGATCTAGTCACTATTCAATGGAAAAGGGAGGAGAGGAGAAGAGAGAGAGAAAGAAAGAGAGAAAATGAGACAGAGAAGTATCACCACCTGTGGATCCAACAGTGTGTTGTTAGTCTTTTGCGCCCAGGGTATCATCAAATGGTGGGAGCTCTTCCTCTGACCTGAGCCCTGCACTTTAATGTTCATGTTCTTTTGGGGTGTTGCCCACAATTTGTATACGAAGCATAGAGAAATATGGCTATGATAATGTTGAGCTTAGTTTAGTGAACACATGCACAGTTCCAAAGCTGAGGTTCTCCGACGGTCCTCCTGGTGGTCATTGTCCTTCATATCGTGGTATCTGCTTTCCAACTCCATCCTCTGAGTCAGCTCATCCTTGAGTCCTTGTTTCATATTCCTGTGGGGCTTATTAGTGTCGCACAAAGGGGTCAGAACAAGCCTATTTATGGAGTATGGAGAGCCAACATTCTTGTTACTTGCTTTGTTTATGCTCAAGGCCTCCCATGGTCAAATGCAAATGGTGCTTGAAACAAGTTCAGTTTCCTGTCTCTAATTCTTACACTATGGAATGCAAGTGGTGTTTGAGACAAGCTCAATGTCCAGGTTCTCACAAAGACCCATGAATTCCTGTTCAGGTTTAGCCATCCAGAAAGATCACTGTCTTGGAAAAAATAGACCTAGAGGAATGCATACTGTTTAGTGACCCATTGGGCAGGCATGAAATGGGTCACACAGTCATGTGTCTTACTTCAACCTCGTCAAGAACTGTGATCCTGAAAAGAAAATCCTATGGGAAATTTATACTTCAGCTGGAGGGAAAAAAAAAGTCATGCCAGGCCTCCAAAAAATTATAAAGTGTTACATTAATTGCTTCTTTTCAGTTGTCACCTTCTTGATTTGAGCTGTTACAGTTCATATTTTTGAACTCTTCTCTGCAGTCCAGACCATTAGGAATGGATTTTTTTTTTCCTTAATAAAAACTGTGATTATCAGGTAATAGCAGGATTTTTGAAGCTAAGGCACTAAAAATACTGATTGTTGCAAAATGCATGATTAAATCACAAGTCTTGGCAACACCATAAAGTGTCTCTCCTTTCATATATAGACTAGTTTTCATATATCTGTTTTGAAGTAATTTCTCAAATAAAAAGGCTTTTTTTTTTTTTTTTTTTTACATATACAGAGACTTGTGCAGGTTTGGAAAAAAAAAAAGGATGAACCCAGGCCATGCATAAGTGCTGGGAAAGTGTCAAGTGATAGATCATGCAGCCATTCAATTTGTCAACGTCAGAAATTCTTTGTCTGATTCATGAAATGTTGCATTATTGCCACACAAGAATATGTGGGGTGCTTTTTATAACTGAAGTATGAATGCAATAGATTGCAAAACTTTCTCTCCCTAAATTCACACTTGAAAAGGATGTGCTGAAATTTTCAAATTGGCCTAATCGAGAATATTAGGGAAAAATTCAGATACTAAATACAGCAAACGAAATAGGTTAGACTTTTTTTTTTTTTTTTTTTAATTCAAATCATGGATATATCATCCAGAAATTAAACTATTTAACATGGACGATTCTCCCAGCTTCAGACAGTTTCAGGCCAAATTCTTCGCAGGCTGCAGATAGCACCTCAAAAAATTACACAACTTTCCTTTTTTCTGCAAACTGCTGAAGCCCGGCTGGTGTTCCATTATCAACATCAGAGCTGTCAGCATCTCAGGGAAGCAGGGGAAGAAAGCAAAGCATTTCTACCAGCAGCAATAAAATCATGCTTGCACTTCGAGAAATCTTCCTTCAATCTTTACACCAAGCAGAGAACTACTGAAAGTACAGTACACTCATGGTGGGATTCATTTCACTTTCACTATCTATAAGTTAGAAGTCTCTGTTAGATGTCTATACGTTAAAGTTAGCTTGACTTTGTCTCTAGACAATGAAGAGAGATAGGCACCTCCAGAGGGTGATTCATCCCATCTGAAGACAGGTATCAAAGAGAGATGGAAGGAATCACCCTTTGGAGATGCCTATCTCTCTCCAGTGACTATAAACCGAGTCTGTGGTGAGTGGCTTAAACTTGACAGCTAAAGTTATGAGATGAAATCTAATCCTAAACCCAGGAGGATCTTCGCTTTCCTGCACTGAAGAGGAAGTTATTAGTGATGGTTATTAGTGGTGGAAGCATTCTGCATTAAAAATGCATAAATTGCAAAATGCTTATTAGCTAGCGTGAATTAACTCAATTGTGCATATAACTAAACTGATATGTCATAGGTGTCAGAGCTTCCATAGAAAGTAGAAAGGGCAAGTTTAGCAAGAGACATGGCTCCAAAAGAGTGTCACACTCAGCTGGGATTCTAAGCAGCTTCTAAATACTCCTGTTTCCCTCAGTGCTAACTGTTTAACAACTGTCTTACAGTAATGACCCTGGTCACTTTTTTGCCATCTAAGTGTCATTGGTCTGTGTTCTAGTTGAGATCCTAACAGCATAGCAGGTTAGTTAGCTTACATTTTACAGGAAGTGGAACTGTATTATAATAACACTAAGAGTCAGAATATATTCCTTTCACATGATTTGCATTAACTTTCCAAACCAAGGTATTCTTCATTTTAGTTTAAAGTCTGAAAACCAGAGGAAAATATCTGCCCCTAGAAACTAAGCAGTAGTCTGTGTGGCACCAACTGGTTTTCATGTTGCTTCAGTCTAATCCTATCTAGAGCAGGTGGGGGCCTGTGAAGTAATAGCTCTTGACCCTGGCTCCATACAATGTCTTCATGACCCTAAAGCTTCTCTTTATTTTAGTTTAAAGAGTCCGATACCAGGCAGAGTTGTGCTGGAGCCAGCAAGGCTGGTGAGTGTTGTACCATGAAAGTGACCACACACATGGAATGTCATAAGGTTTGGCACAATGGGGTTGCCTGAGAGTGCAAAGTCTCCTGAAAACATGGCTGAAAACAAGGAGTAATGGGAAAATCAGCCCAATAAAAGATCAAGATACCAATTTCTGAACTGGTTCTTGTACTTTCTTAATATAGAAGCGTAGGTATCCTCAAATGGACATTATCTGCACATGGCTTTAGCTGTTTTAATGAAGGAACCAAAATTTTAGCTTTTGTCTTTGCAGCCACTACTAGATAAAATGTCGAAAGAGAAAGAATTCAAGATACCTCTGCAGCCTGGGTATTTGTGAGACTTTATGAATAGTTTCTTGAAGACAAAATTGAATATAGAAAATTTTATGACTGCGCCCAAGAGTTTAAAGGCTCTGCCAAACCAACCTTGCCACCATTCACTCCTAAACTGTACTGTGGGTATCTATATGGCTAATTTTTCACTCCAAGAAGTTTCCTCTGATTTAAATCAATATGAGTAGAGAATGAAGGCTTTTGTACTTGGTTTCAAGAGAATCCTTTGGAAGATATAATTCATGTGTATCTGAGCATTTCAGCACTACTTAGATGTTCTGTCAGCTCCGCCTTTTAAATCAAGGTATTTTTAGTATTCTTAGTGTAACACATCCATGAGAAAATACTGCAGTTGTGAAAGTCCAGATCATGCAATCTGCTAGCCTAGAACGTACCGTCACTTTTATGTGCCCTATATTTTATTCATCCATAACTCAAATAAAGGCAGATTTAAAAAAAAAACTCTTCAGCTCTTGTTTTGCATTCTAGCCCTCAGTGTTTGGCGTTTGAGAATTGGGTCATCTAGATAAAAGCTACATATAGGATTTGTTCACATGCTATGCACCTTCAGTAAGCAGCAGTACATAAATAAACAGTATTTTGCATCTTCCTATAGGGAAAAAATCAAAATATTGCAATTAGATGGTTTTTATTTCATTGTTCTTGTATATATATATAAAAATTTGGTTTTCACGGTATTCTTAACCCTTAGGGAAGTAAAAATAAAATCAGAAACTTGTATTTAAATCATCCATCTAGACAGAAAGATTTATAAAGTACCATTTACTTGATGAATCTTTCACTCTAAGTTATCTAATGGTTTTCTAAAATTAGATGCTACTTTCAAAAAATCGAAACTGTCAGAGTTATTAACATAGCACCTTTTTAGGGATATTGTTAGATACACAAACATCTGTGAAAAAATAATGAAAGAACAAGTTGCATCAGCTTTGAATGTGTTTGCAGCAACACATTAAAGGTAGTGACAAGGTTATGTTTGTAGGAAGAAACAAATTGGTTGAAACCCTGTCCCCAATGATATTAATAAGATTTCACCCTTTGTCTTTTACTATCTGGACGTGTTCCTAGTGACTATGACCATGAGAAAGATTCTTGCACAAGGACATTTGAAATTATAGGCTCTATCAGTAGGTTGATATGGTGTTTCTATGCTTCAGTGTTTCTTGTAGTCAGTGCACAATATGTGTCCCATCTTGAAGTCTTCTAATAGTTCATAGAAGATAAAAATAAATGTTGCTATTTACAGATCCAAAAATTCTTAAGAGCAGGAGTGAAAAATGTTTTGACTGTTTCATAAAACTAGTGTGAAAAATGGCCAGTGAAAAATTTTAAAGGGTCAGTATTAAATTTGTATCACTACAGTTAAATCCTAGCTAGAAATTTGAGCACAAATACAGTAAAAAATAAATTAAAGGATCCGATCTGCATTCTGCAGACTCAGTCTCTAAGTCTTCAGTTTCAGGGCACTGGGCCTTAAGTGTTCCAGCCTGCTATAATATATCTTCAAGTATATTCTAGTATCTCCTTATATCTAGCGATTATAACGGGGCCACTACTTTCTTTCAATCTCTTGATTTCTTGAGGTCAAAAGTCCACAATACTTCCCAGGATGCATCTGACTCCTGAGAGCACAACACATGAGATCTGAAGACAGCGACTAGCTTTTGCTCAAAAGCAAGTGCCAGGTTGCCAGAGAACATTAAACCACCACAAAAGATAGAGATGAGCGACATTTGGAGACAGAGGGGAAGAGAAGGAAAGGAAGGAAGAACTGAAGAAGGACTGAGGTGGTTGGAAAGGCACTATGAGAAGTCCTTGCATCTAGCTCAGTGAGGCTATACAGCACTAGCTACATTCATAAAAATGATGCATCAGGTTGTAGGAGTTGAAAGTAGTAAAATAAAAATGTTGAAAAAAATGAGAAGTTTGGACACAGAGAAAATAGAAATGGAGAAGAGTTGAAAGGCATTTAGCCAAGTGCTGGGATGTTGAGAGCCTTCTGATATTTTTACTGAAGAGCTGAGAGCCTGGCATGCTCAAGTCATAAGCAACAGTGGGCAGTACCCTGAGACAGCAGATTATTTGGGTTAAAGAATTGCATTATGGGCTGCTGGGTCTGTGCCTGTGCTGCAGCAGGGCCGGCATGCTGGTTGCTCCTTTTTGCAAGAGGCAAAGGGAGCAAGAATCACCCAGCAGCCACAAGACCAAGGAGCACAGCCCGCTTTAGTGCTTCCCTCTTCCCCTCCCCATCTTGCACTGGAGCAGCTCTCAGTAAGGCAAAATTAAGTTCTGCCTCCAGCGTTGGTGTCTCTGGTTGTCAGAAATATCTGTCATTACTAAAACTCTACCAGATCAGGGGCAGCTGCCAGCAAAAAGACTCAATCTCTCATTAATAAAGAAAAAAAAAAAAGGAGAAAGAAAATGCTCACTGGCTAAGGACCACAGCCTGATGATCCTGTCTTCAACACATGCCAAACTTAAAGCGTGTAAATAGCTTCAAGGGTACAATTTCTGTGTTTAAAGTTAGTCATATCTCAAGTAATCTGCCAAGGACCTTCACTGATTGAAATGCTAATGTGTAAAACACTTAGCTGGCTATGATATGACTGGGACAAAGCAGCATGATTTGGTAATGGATAACCTATCACTCTTTTCTTCAAGCAGTCCTTGAGTGCATCAGCAAAATTCAAGTTAGAAAAAAAAAGGGTGGTTTGATCTAATGTATTTGGATTTACTGAAAGTGGTTTTGCAAGTTCCTTGATGGAAACTGTCAAAAAAGTAACACCATGCAGGAGTACACTAGATTAAAAACAGAAAATTACAAAGCAGAAACTGCTCCATTTTCTAGCATTAAAAAAGTAATTAATACTGGGATACTCCAAAGCTGCTTGTTGCCGTTGATACCATTTTAGGACCTCCTGACATGAAAATCTGTGCAAACACCAAGCTTAGGGGTATCACAAAGGCTGATCAACACTAAAGAAGTTCACAGAGAGCTCTGGAGAGGTTGAAGAAAGTGAGGTGAAAGGACATGGTAGCAGGTAAAATTCAATGAATGCAGGTTAAAGTATGTTGAAGCGTGCTGAAGGAAGAATCACTTGAACTACTGAGATCTCAGAGTTTAAAGAGCAATGAGTTTAAAGAGCAGTGAGTATAAGTTAATGAAAGTACCTTCTGAAAAGGAGAAGTGGTGATGCAGTTATTTGCAAAAAGAGGTTTGGCGTTCCAGAAGGCATCAAAGAGCAAAAGAAAACAATGATACGGAAATTATTGTAATATCAGTATATGACAGTGGCATAACATTATTGGGGGAGCCACCTTCTTTTCAAGAGGCATGCTTTCTCTCAAAAAAAAAAAAAAAAAAAGGGCATAGCAAAAAAAAAGGAGAGAATTCAAAATGTTTGTGAAAATCATGAAGTATATGAGACAATGAGAGAAAGAAGAGATTTTTCAAGAAAAGGATATAAGACTAGTGGTTTTGCACATTAATTTCCTGTTGACAAGACTTCACTGCTTGACTAAGTAGGTGCTGATGTACTAGTAAAAGATACTGCTAAGCAGAAGTAAGATACTGGGATAAGCTCAGAGCTGGACTAGCCCAGCATGGAAATTCTTATTTCCAAAGAACTGTCATCATAATTAATAAGTTATTGTTTTGGCTGTAAAATAATTTCTGTCAATGTCTGCATCCTCTGTCTAAACTCTGACCTCACTGGCTTTTGAGTGGTGAGATCTGTGGTACTCCATTTCTTAAACGTTTATAGGGATCCAGGCACAGATGAAGGAACCACTGAGGGAGGGGTATCTGCACCTTCTCAGATGGGAACACCAGCAGTGGAGAGTGACGTCATAAGTGACAAAACCCATAAAAAACTTCTGTCAGATCTGACCATTTTAGAAATCAAAACACAACAGGCAGTAAACAAATTCACAGGAAACCAGACTTCATTAGTTCCAGGACTTTAAGGACCTGTTTCAAAAACCACCTCATAGAATCACAGAATTATAGAATGGTTTGAGTTGGAAGGAATCTCAAAGCTTATTTAGTTCCAATCCCTCTGCCATGGGCAGGGGCACCTTCCACTAGAGCAGGCTGATCAAAGCCCCATTCAACCTGGCTTTAAATGCTGCCAGGGATAGGGCAGCTGCAGCTTCTCTGGGCAACCTCACCAGTTCAGTAAAGAACTTCTTCCTTATATCTAATCTAAATCTACCCTCTTTCAGTTTAAAGCCATTAATACTTGTCCTATCACTACACGCCCTTGTAAAAAGTCTCTTGCCAGCTTTTCTGTAATCTCTGATAATTGCTAAACTCTGCTCAGGAGCAGTTTGAAGACTACCATATGGCTTAGGGCAAAACCATTCCGGATATCAGTCAAACTTTCCAAAATGGGCAGTCAAGTTCCAGTACCACCTCTGGCACTGTTAAATTTACTACCACAGCCATATTCACCTGCAGCAGAAACAACCTTTAAGGCAGTGATGTACATAACAGCTGAGTTCTGTGCTTTGCAAGAACTGTAATTCGAAACCAGATCTAAGCCTTTTCCCTATGTAAACTGATTTCTAGTTCTGAAATGCAGTCATTGGCTCCCCAGCTGCTGATAGCTTTAAAGCTGTCCAAAGCCGAGCCAGCTTCTCCGCTGAGAAGGCAGTATAGCTTCTTGCTATAAAGGAAACAATTTGAAAGGTAGCCTGTTGACTGTGTAAAGGATGGATGTTCAGGACTTTTGTTCAGAGCCAATGTTTTTCCTGCCATCGTCCCCAAAGAGACCTAAAACCTGGAAACCAGTGGTTTCATAGACAAATTCAAGGCTCAGACATAATCAAACAGCCTCAGCTCAGCACGCTACTGCACATCAACGAAATTGTTGTAACTGTCCACTATGCATATGGGATAATGTGACATACGTTAGCCTGCAGTGAAAAAGGGCTAACCTAAGCCAAATTGCTCTGACTGTGCCATGGGCTAAGAGTATTTGCGCAGGCAGTTATTGAGACTCATCTGATGTATGGTAACAGTTAACCAGAGTAATTTGGTCATATGTCTGATCTCAAAGACAAAATAGACTCTAAATTGCTAGCATGCTATAGGGGAGATGTAGCCATGACGTTCCATTACATTACCATCTGACCTAACAAGAATGTAAAAGATACACTCCCTTCTTGGCATTATTTTAACACTGCATTTTAGTAGCCTGAATTATAAAAACAAAAGAAAAAAGTGCTATATTTAAACCTATAAAAGTGCTGTTTATTCATCTTTGATAAAGCATAACTTTTTTTTAGCAATTGTAATCTGTAACATTACAGCCTTAGGAGGTAATTTACTAAATAGGAAAAAATTAGCTGATTTTTGGACCATTTAAGGGAACATTTCTGTTGAAAGCATATAAAGTGTATTAATCTCTAAAGTCTTTACCCCTGCTTGAGATTTTAATTTACTCAGAGCTAATAAATTATCCCCTTTCAGAAGCTATTGAAAATTTTCACTTAAATCCTTTTTAAAACTTAGTGTTCAATTGAATCTTAAGCAATTTATACACACATACACAGTGCTTGAGGTGGTCATCACACCAAGGTGAAGGCTGAAAAGAGGTTAGATTAGTGCTAACTCCTCTGCCCTTTGGGACTGCTGGGGTTTATTAATGAATGTGAATTCCCTCCTCCTCCAGAGCCCTTCCCCTTCATATGCACTGGTGTGGCTGTCGGGTAATTACTTTTCCACAGCAGCATTTAACAAAATGCCCTGTTCAAAGCCCAGGCCCATTTTCTCTCCAGCTGAAGGATACAGCTGCAGTCAGGAAAGGAAAAGGCAGATCTGGGTCACCCCAGCATTCAGGTTAGCTGGGACACAAAAGCTTGCTTCATCTCAGACATGGCTCTGTGTTACATTTGCACACTTATCAGAAATATTTTTTCAGGCTATCAATTATTGTATTTGAACATCGCATCCTCTCTCTAGGGAGCCCTTTGCAAGCTGTAGCAAAAATCAATCCAGTTTTACAACTTTTACCTTGGCACAGCTCCAACTCTTTATCTACCTTGAACAGTTATTTAAAGATGTGGTGGCTTTTTTTTCTGGATTATAGCTATATTCCTGAGTAGGACTTGCCCTTGGTGTGTATAATACCCTTTTTCCTTGATTAGGGTTAATCTGTGAATCTGCTTTGGTTTTGCTTCTCATGTTTGAGAATTTTCATGCTTGTGGTAAGGTTTGTGCGACTGGGTACTCACCTTTGCCAGGTAGCATATATTTCTCACAGTGATAGGAACGAGAGCCTCTTATTTCAGGGAACGTGCATGTGCATTGGAGCCCACTCTCATTCAAGTTGCTTTAAAGTTGATTGCAGCTGCAAGTAATGGCATCCAAAAATTTCTCCACATGTTTATTCTAAGCTTTATTTTTTCCGTGCAAATCCCACCTAGGAGGCTACCAAGCCGGACTTCACCCTTAACGTGTATAGGTGCCTGAGGCAGCTTTGCCAGCACACCTCAAGGATCACCTTCATCAAAGGGTTTATGAATCCCAGAAGCAGCAGCAATGCTTCCAGAGGCAGGCACTATCTCTCTCTCAAAAGGTGACAGTCTCCCAGATGGTAGGGAAATTTGGATAGCAGGAACTGGTCTTAGATATTACTATGTCAGTGTAGGCTGCAAAAACAGACAGCAGATGCTGGGCTTCAATGGAGTTACCAAGGAATAGGCTTTAAAAGAAAAAATCTGTCTTAGAGCTGTACTTCGAAGAGGTTTTATGTTTATTTTAGAAGCAGACCCAGTTTCTATTTCCCTATTGAACATGCATGCAGAAGCTCACAAAGCCACTAATCATATTGCATGGTTTTCCATGTTTCTAATTCTCCACTTTCCAGCTCAAAAACTGCGTTTTACCACTTCCTATTAAAGTTATTTTACTAAATTTCCTCACAGCAGTTAGCTCAAGAGTTAAGAGGCATCCTTTCATTTACAACATGCAAGTTTATACAGAGCAAGTGCTGGAAAGTCGAGAAAGCATAGGTTTGGCTCATTCCTTCCAGCCTGCCTGCACAAACCAGCTGTGGTTCTGCTCAGAGAGACTCTTTGAGAAGGTGTAAGGCCATGGTGGTACACACGTGCATCCATTTTCTCTGGTGGGGGGCGTGGCTGGGAGCTAACTGATGCCTCCCTAAGTAAGCCAGCAATTGTCAGCTTAGGGGCTGCTGGTTGAGAGGGGAAAACCCCTGTTTGGCTGAGCATACAATCTGCCCTCAATCAGAGATTTCACCCGTCAGTCAAAAAAGGGTGGAAACATGATGTGAGTTGTGTGCCCAGTACCAACACCTACACAACACTGCAAAAAAAATCCCTGCTATCTTCATCGTATAATGTGTACTTTAACAAATCTGTTGAATACGTATTCATTTGCAGGACTGGTGTCTCAAGGAAAGTAACTAATGAGGTTTCCCCTCTCCCTAGCAATATAGAGCTAGCATCCAGCCACATTTGAACGTGTTGTCATTAGAGCTCCTAAGCAATGCAAGAGACAACTATATCAGTCCTACGGAGAATGCTTCCAACAAAAAGGCTGATGGTTTTGGTTTGATTATTCCATAGTTGGAGCTTACTTCTCCATATTTCTTTCAACCAGTATTTGTGACAACGTGCCAGTGGTGGCAACCATAAATCACAGGTTTAACCACTTGCAAATTTGTTTTTAAAAGAAAAAAGTTTATTCTTCTGAAGCTCTCCCACTTTGGTACCTGTCTTTCACCTATTTAACTTTAAATATTTTTGGCATTTCCCAGAGTTCTGTAGTTTTGTGTCTTTGACAGCTAGCTGTATTTCAGGAGCAGATGAAATGGTTCATCTTCTCATAGAAAATATCTGGGATCTTTTAGAATAAAAGGTACCTTAAAAATATAAGATACCATTACTGAAAACAGATTTTCCACTTTTTTCTTTTTTTGTGGGAAAAAAATACAGAAGAAACAAGTAGAAATTCTAACCTCAATGTAAGCAAAGTAAGACTAGATGGCTGGACCCATTCTCATTTACTTGCATAATCAAACTTTGAAGAGAAAACCAGGGAGAATTTATACCTTATGACTCATGTTAAGAAAGAAAAAAAAAAAGAAACTCAAAATTTGAGTTCAAGCTTCTGATTTCATTTCCTAGTTCAGGTTGGAATGTTTGCTGGAACTTTCTCTTTCCTAGCTTTTGTTGATTTCTGTCATTCAGAAATCATGAAGTAAATATTTATTAACATGGGAACACTCCTCCCTTTCTGCGCTTCATATTTGTACTTCTTATGCTAATGAACTTACTTTAACAAGGGAACCACATTCCTCCTGGGTCCACATCAGTTATTTAAATGTAGGTTTATATTAATTTTTCATACTGTAATGCATTGTTCCCTGCAAATCTACATGCAGTCTGTTTTCAAGAGTAAACAAATATATATTAAACATATTGTTAGCTGAAAACCTTTCATCTTTTATTTTTCTTCTTGTGATAATGGTGGCCATTTCTCCCTCTTGCCCTCTGAATTTTCTCAACCACTCTCTTTCCCTTCCACACTTCTGCAGTGACCACCACCAGGGATTTGTTTTCTGTTTTCTGAAGCAGGCTACTGATGCAGATACAGAATCCTGAAACTACATGTTTTCTATGCGTTCAGCATTTATCTCTAGCACCCTCAAAGACTGACATAAAGGTTTGCAGGCTTTGATTTGGGAAATCCAATAAACAAAACAGGAGTTTTACAAAAGCTAAAAAAGATATGCTCTTGAGAAACAACCTATCTAGCACAACACTATGACTTAGGAAAATATAGGGAAGGTTACCTCATTTTTCTTACTTTCTCACCAATAAGAAAGATATACTAAGTAAATGCCTGCAGATGTATTTGTATGATGCATATCATAAGAAATCTTGTTGCTTACCAATTAAGTAAAAATGACAACTATTGTTCTCTGTGAGGTGGGAGCTATTACTTCCAAGAGACACGCTTTTAGACTAAAAAGTGGAAACTAGATTCCTTCACATATCATATTGCCAGGACTACCATGTAGTATATCAAAAGTGCAGGTCTGGCTGCACCCAGGCTGTTCCATATTGAGTCACTTAAAATTATTAAATGTTTTTTATCTCAGAAGTAAGTTGCTGTTATACAATTCAAAGGCTTTGACAATGTTCTCCCAAGAGTCCTGAAGAAACACAGATGAAACTAGTGAACTATTAACTGAGGTGTATGTGAGGCATTGCTTTAAGAGTCTCAATGCTAGGGAAGTAGAAGTCAGTTAATGAGTCCCCAGTCTTTGAAAAAAGCTTCAAAAAACAATTCAGGGAGCTACAGACTGCTGAGTTTGACTTCCGTAACAGGTAAACAAAAGAAATTCTAATGAGTGAGGGAATTAATAGATATTTAGATAAATATGATATATTCCAGAGAAGAATCAACTGGGCCTCTGTGAAAGGAAATCTGATCTTCCAGATCAATGAGAGTTCTTTGAGGAGTTGTAAAGATTATGAGCAATGTTGCCCCAATGACTGCACTTATGTTTTGAAAAAAGCATTCAAGAAAGTCCCTTAGAAGAGATTTCTAAAGAAATTTAGCTGCCTTGGATAAGACAGAAGGCCCTTTCCTAGATTAATAATTGATTAAAAGAGAGGAAAAAGTAGGTAGGAATAAATTGTCAGTTTTCACAATGAAAAGATATTAATAGCAGAGTTCTCCAGGGCTGCTGGCACGAGTGATGTCCAGGGTGTTAATAAATTACCTCAAACAGAGTGCAAACAGTCAGGTGGCAAAGCACATGAGTGAGATAGATAGGATAACTCAAGACACTCAGAACTGATACTAATGACAGAGTATTTCAGAAGTTCTTCACATGTCAATGGTAAATGAAATTCAGTAAATGGTCACATAGTGTACATGTGATATGGAATAACGGTCTATAAGCTACTGTCACTTAGGAAAGATTTTGGAACTGAGGATGGTTCTCTGCAAACCTTAGTTCAATTATGAGAAGAAGACAGAAAAGCAAATACATCTGATCCTGAATATTGCATCAGTTTATCTTACTACGAGATTATAGGAAATTTAGGAAGAGTAGAAGGGAGAAGCAAATTAAGAAAGTTTAGTAGGATGGGGTAGTTTCTGTACAAGGCAGGGCTGTATAGCTTGAAGACCTTTAGCAGTGGGGGGATATGACTGCTATCTAGAAGTCCATATGGAAAAGGGAGTAAGAACATTGTTTTTTATAACTGGAGAACAAGCGATCACCCACTGAAAATATTGAATGCCAAATATAAAACAGATAAGAAAGCACTATTTTTTCTTCCCAAACGAGTAAGTAATGGAATACATTGGCAGAAGATGATGGGAGACCAGGGAAAAAAAAAAAAGTATCTAAAATTATATTAGAAAAATTAATGGATGATAAAACCATCAGTGTTTTAGACAGTGCTGTATCTGTACACTGTTCTTTGTTCAGCTTTTGAAATGATCATGCTACACTTAAAGTTTACTCCAGTAATACATGTCAGGTCACTTTAAGAAAAATGGTACTTGATTAAATGAAGCTTTGGTCCAGCTAAGCAAGGCTACTTTTGTATTCTTATGAAATTAAAAAGTTTGCAAATCAAAATAAAAGTGTTTTCAGTATTTCTCTTCCATTTAAAAAAGACATTTTTTTAAATTGTGATTTCAGAAAGTGGAGGTACTGAAATGCTGCTGTTTATTTGTAAAAACTTTTTATTTTTCTCATAGCTGGTATAAATTACTTGCTAGTTCAGCATTGTGGATATTTGAACAAAGCCAGTGCTCTAAAAACGATTTTATATACACAGTCTAGATACTTTGTCTTTTCAAGAATTATCACGCATTTCAGTTCGTTGTCTGAAATCTTGTTTACCCTTTGTCATTATTGTATTTTCTATTAATTATATTAAATTACATTAACTAATTCACTCTTTCTGTTTATGTTGAAATTAATGTCTATATTAGCGTAATAGATAAAAGGCATTTGTTACTGACATTATGACTCTGAAAACAGGAAGGAATACTTTAAACAATGTCAACCAATGTCAGTTCTTCCTCTCTGAAAGGAACCACTAAAGGACAAAGCACTGATCACTTCTATTCTGAAGGGAGTGGTAGCTAGTAGATGTGCTTCTAGAGGAATTCTACATATGGGCAAAAACCAAAGCAGTGAAGACAGCTTTTCTGTCCAGTCAATGCTAATGATAAGGTACTCAAGCAGGCCTGAAGTATCCCAGGTACATGCTCACGCTTTTTCTCTCCCACAGCAGTTAGCTTTCTTCTTCTTCATCCTTCACTGTGTCTATCAAAAAGGACTATATGGCATGATCTTTCTAATTTTCTTAATACATATGTCATGAGGATTACGTTTTAAAATATCTCCGATTTCTCCCTCTCTCTTTCATGTCCAATTTAGCAACCAAAACTACCAAGAAAGAATATTGACAGGAAAGAAGCATATAGAAATGGAAAATACAACAGGATACAACACAAAAAAAAAGAGTATAAGCCAGAAAAAAATGAAAATATTTTTGTATATATTTTTTGTTCTTAGCTGCTGAACTTTACCTATCAGTGAAGTAAATGTATAAGTTTTTTTCATCTCCAGTGACTGCAATCCTGTCTTACAAGAAGATTGAATTCTAGCATCATAAATTAACACTTGCAGTTAACATCAGGACTCTGTCAACCAACTCCAGAAAATATCAATCAATTAGATTCTATTCCAGCATCTTTTTTAAATAAAATATTTTAAATATTTTATGTTTAAATGTATTTTTTAAAACAGCATGACAATCACAGTAGGAATTACCTAAAAAAAGTTCAAGGTTAGGGTGGAAAAAGAGTGAGGTCATGAGTCAGCCACAATTTAGCAGTTTTATTTCCTGCTTAGCTCATTTGTTTGTTTGTTGGGTTTCTTTTTTCTATGTGTTGGATCATATCAGCTACTGGTTTTGGAAGATTTTATCGTAAGAGTTTTGAAAATACAAGCCATGGAGTTTTTCATCAATCCACATTATTTAAATGACAGGAGTAAAAACTCAGAACCGATTGGAACAATCAGTTCAGACTTGGAAATAAAGATTGTTGAAGGTTTGTTTTTAAAGTACTCAGAAGATTCCCACTAGCTTAAACAGCTTCCAACTGGCTTGTCCGAGGCTCCAAAATCTTATCCTTCCTCAGTCACTTGTGAGTCAGCATTGTGTATTGATGCACTGTAGACCATCCTTCATAAAGATAGACCATATGGGGGTGGTTGGTTTATACAGCATAAATCTTGCAAGTTACTCCCTCCTTTTTAGTGATATAGATTGCAGAGCTATTTTGGGATTGCTCTGCTTTGGGACACACACATTTTTTGCCCATTTTCCCAGGCACAGGGACAGCTGGGTGTAAGAAACCTCTATACAGAGGTAGAGAGAAAGTTGTTTATCATCCTTTGGGCTTACCCAGCTGTTGGCACTGCCTTGCTCACTCCTGCTGAGAAAGCACGTGGGGCTCATAAAATCTGCTCCATGAATCAATTCGCAAACCTCCAGCAGGCCCATGGAGTAGGCAGGATTGCTGTTAATATGACCCTTCTTTTGGCAATTGGGTGCCAGGAAGTTGTCACACTCCATCCCACTCCCTTTGAGATCAGATTAGAGCCATTTTACCGCCTATTCCCTCCCTGGTCACACTGACAAATCTAGAGGTTGCTGGAGGGCGGGAGACAGAAAACAGAGCCGCTAAATGTCATGTGTCTGTCAACATACACCTGCTAATGAGGCTGATGCTTAGAGGAACCCAGTTTACATTTGTCATAGAAATGAGACTTTAGTGGTGTGGATTCTGTAAGGGACAAATGCATCCCAGCTGCTTGGCCACCTCAAGCATGACCAGCTCTGCCAGCAGACCCAGCCATGCCACCTCACCCTGGAGAAACCCTGCGATGCTGCAAGATGAAGCCAGGAAGACAGGTTCTTCCAAAAACCCTATGTCACCCACCATGGCCTGGGCCAAATCTGTAGATATCTCTCGGGAGGCCAAAAGGTACCATGTGTTCAACAGTGACACAGTTCATATTTAAGGACTGAGTTTCCTCCCAGCTTTATGGTAATTTTTTCAGGTTGTCTATGTTTGCAGCTGAAAAATTGTTTTCTGAGTATCCCAGGATGCTTCTGGTCCCCCTTGCGCTGTGAATTGTGTTGGCAATCCTCGCTGGAGCAGATTAACAGCAATGGCACAGCTTTGACTTTTTGTCACATGAAATCCTCAAATTAATAGACTGTATCATAACAAGCCTGTTCCTAATGAACACTGAGGGAAGCGGGAGGTGGCCTGTTGTTGCTGTTTGCATTAGGGATTATTTATTGTGATGCAAGTAATTAATCTCTTTTTGTACCTGTGGCTAAGAAACTTATTTTTAACTATGCTGCTATAGTTTTATATGAATTGTGTAAAAAAGTGGTCAGAAGGAAAGTGCTAAATGGAGCAAATGGTATGTTTCCTTCTTTTATTTTGGTCCAAAAATTGTACACAGAAATTAAGAACTAAAGTATCTCCTGTCTATGTTTGATCCTCAGTTCTTCCCATTTACTCATCTCTTATATCACATAGCAATCAATTGACTTACCTTACAAATGGGCTAACTCAGTATTGCTTGCACATATATACAGAAAATACCAAGATAATCTCTGTGCTGTCGCAATCAGCTGCAACAAAGATTCCTATTACCTTTTTACAGAAGTTTATAGCTTTCTGGCTCAGAAAGGTCAGATTTATTGTTGCATATTTACTGGCATGTGAATTTATGAGCATTCAGCTCTGAAGCTTGGTATAAACATACCAGGTTTGTCTTCTCACATGATGCTGCTCACAGTTTTGGAGCAGAAGTCACACAGTGTAGCACAGAATAATCATACAGCTTTCACCAGGCTGGCACAAGTAAGACCTGCACTCCTTGTGTCCGAGGAAGCAAGCAATGATGGCTAAGATGCCCCTGCTGAACTCAGAAGAGGAAAAATTTAAAGAGAGAAATACTGCATAAACTTGAATTATAACAAACCCCTGATATAAATCTTTGTTTAGAATAGCTTTTGCCAATTAAAATTGTGAATTACTGCTGACTTATTTCTCTAAAACAATGAATTTATTTATGCTAGTTTATGCTGTGTATAGAGATTTTTTGGATGCAATATATTTAGCCTTTCAGGAGGCTTTTGATAAAGTCACTCTGTGAGAAGGTATTAAGTAAACTTGTTAACCAGGTAGTGAGAGGTAAGCCTTTCAGTGGATCAAAAATTGGCTAGGAAGCAAAGGCATGACTAAATTGATTATTTAACCTTGCTGTCACAGGATCATTGGCAGCATGAATAGAAAGGTTTAGTGAAACTGATGTTCAAAACACAACTCTAAAAACCTGTCAAAATATATTTTTATTATCATTTGCATCCATGCATTAATTCTTTAAAATCTTAGTATTTCTCTACTATGTCCAGCCAAAAGCCATCTGTACTAACACCCTTGATGTCCTTCACAAAACCGGGGATGGATATTAGGAAAGTACATAGACTAACCCTTGTGATCTCCAACAGTTTGTAGCTCAGAGGTGGAATCATTTTGTTTGATAATCTGTTATGGATTCATCTTCAATGCACATTGCTATTGTTTTTTAAACCCAAGTAAAACTCCTGGAATCCAGGAATCTTGCAAGTAGTTTATCCAGCCTAAAGAACCATCTCATTTTGGCATTGTGAACCTGCCATCTCGTTATTTTGTTTGATGTCTCCTACTTGTTGTGTTTGAAAACACAATGAAGGATCATTCCCTAGCACTTACTCTCTGTCACTCCTTATTTTATCAGCTGCTCTAGTATCCCCCAACCAGGTAATTCTTTTTCAGGCTGAAGAATGCCTGATATGAAGAATTTCTCATACAGAAGCTGTTCCATAAGAGTGGCCATTCTCAGAGTCATCCTTTCTCTGGATCTTTTACAGCTTTCCTACATCTTTGTTGAAGTGGAGGGACCAGAAATACGCACACTATTCAAGATGCAGGTGCACCATAGGATTACCTAGCTGCAAAATTATGTTCCTGGCATTGTTTCTGTTCACATCTCCTCATAGATGTGAACACTCGGTTTCCTTTATTGATCACAATTGGGTACTGAGCTGACATTTTCACTGTTATAACTCCAGGATCTCATTGCTGGGTAATAATAGTCAGTTCAGCAGCTGGTACTGTGTATATAAATTTCTGTTTGGTTAATCCCAAGTGCATCACTTCCAATTCTTCTGCTCTGAAGTTCATCCAGTGTTATCCCTCAGCCCTGTTCGGTATTTCTGCAGTTCTTCACAGCTGAACTTTGTTTTCACTACCCTAATTAACTTGGGGAAGCATTTGTGTATTATACCATATCAACAGTCATGTTATTTTTCATGTTTTTATAATGCTCTTTTGTTCAAACAAGATAGTATATATAAGAAAGTACAGAAGTACATTTACAGGAAACAAAAAATCAGAAACCAGATGCAGACTAGCCACACGAAAACGTGAGAGCAATATAGTTCATATACTTCAAAAAATATCAGATCATCAATGACTCAAAAAAATCATAAGCTGAAGATTGAGAGGTAGAGTTTAAAGCAACGTGCGTTTTCAGCCACTTACTTAAATCCTTTGATATGATCTTTAAACCATAGATTAAAGTTCTGACCTAAAAGATGTAGGGGAGACATGGCCATTTAAACTTATAATTGATTGCTCAACATGGCTGTTTTCAGAGGAGTCATCAATAATCACTTAAGCTATTGTGTTCATAATTTACCTTTTTAATTAATTAAGTATTTTGGATCAGATTTAACTTTTCTTACAGGCCCTGGTATCCTATCCCAAGGATGAAAGTGTCAAGCCTGAGGTAATCTCTTTAAGAAAAGCATGAGGGACTGAAACATCATTTTCCTTTTTGCTTTTTTTTTTTGGCATTAGCACTTGCAAGTAAAATGAAAGACTTGATTTGAAATTCAAGGCCAGATCTTAAGAGGTGGTGGGCCTTTGCATATCCCAGTGGCTTCAGTGAGATCAGTGCATTTCAGGACTCATTCCCAAAACTGGATTTGATGCATTGTTTTTGTTTTGGTATAGCTCCGCTATGGAGTAATCCACCGAGAATTTACTACCCTTTTGGAGAATAATTCTGGTTTCATGTACATATTTGTCATTTTTTCCTTTGGCCTTGTCAAACTGAGCATGTTATTTTGTTGTTTGATAAGACATATATCACTTTATGAATTAACCATTTATACATGAATCAGAAGATAGGCTGGAAAGTATACATAGGGCCTTCTTCCAGTAATACTGTAAAAGACTTCATATATTTTTGACATTTCACCCCCTACCCAAGCCCCCATTAAAGGAATTAGTCCTAAAATAATTCATAGCATTGGCATAAAACTGTCGTCATACTTCAGAGCTAACACGGTGGTGGAATAAGTTCTCAGCAGCCTGCCAATCCACAGTTCTTTTGGAAGACTTTGCTTTCTGGAGATTAGAAAGGAGTTGTTTGGTTTTGTGTTTGTTTATTTAATCAAAGAAAGCTGAAGTTCTGCAGAAGTTGGTGAAGCTGCCCAGCAAGCTTTGTGTTACTCTAGATTTCCTATTTACAACTGGCCAGGAGATAGCAAATGTGGCAAAAGCCTTCATCAGGACAAATTAGTGCTTTGACTTACATGAAAACCTTTAAGGAGTTTGCTTTAAATCAGAGAGCAGGGGAGGAAGGGGTAGTGCATCTAAACCTCTTTATTAGTTTTCTTCCTTCCCTATGCTACTTGCATGCAGATGATTCCTGTCTAGATATATTCCTGATAGGGATATTCTGTGTAGAGTCTCAGTTACTGGCTATTGATCACTAGCTATGAGTCTCACTGGCATTTTCCGATATATTCAACTGTAAGATGCCATTGACCAGTCCTAGACTGGACCAATAACGTGTGTAGAATTTCACATGCCTTTTACGATATTTCTACTTTAAAACATTTTGAAGAATTCAAGATTATCTCTTCAGAATATTTATAAGACAGATCCATGGGGGAATTCATCCTGTTCTGTGCAATAGTGGCAGCACAAAGCAGCCTTAAAGTCAGCTTAGGCACCTCTTTGAGGATTTCTCTGACACACAGAAATCCTGCAGTAATGGCTTTTTCCCTTTCCCTCACTGCAAGTTCCACTTTAAAAATGTTTGTACTCTATGACTACTGGAGAGGAACATACTGCAAGTTTTTGTGCCCCAGGTATTACCTACCATCATCAGAAGGACTTCTTGTGGCTCTTAAGAATCAGCAATACCTCAAGGCAGCCTTGAAACTACTTTAAATTACCATGAAACCCGAAGGTCAGCCCCAGGATCCTGAGGTTTGGAGATGTGCTTCCCCTCCTGTCATTTTCCCTAGAACTTGTTCCATATTACCTCCTTTTCTGAAGCCATAGCCCCGTGATTCTAGTTTAGTTTTGCACCCTGATAGTAGACAGGCTTTTTTTTTTTTTTTCCCCATCATCAGAGGAGATGGAGAGTGATTTTGATTAATGACTCCATTGTCCCCAGCCAGCAAGAGACTTGCCTTTTTTGGTTTGCATCAGAATGGATGCTGAACACTGTAAGTCTCTAACTGGCAGCAGGTTTCACCTGCTGAGAGGTGAGGAAATTAGTCAGAAAAAAAAAAAAGGTCACAAAATAATACTGATTTACTCTAACTTCAACTAGAATGTCAGTGGATGCAAAAGTTTTCCAAAGCTTTCCTAGACTTTTTTCTTAAATCTAGACATGCAAGAAAAAAAAATGTTTATGAGAATTAAAATTATCTTAACAATCAAGTAAATCCCCATTTAATTTTTTCATTTGTCATTTTTCTGTGTATTTTTAAGACTGGGGAGAAGAGAAAGGGGTGTAAATTTCCAACAATGTTAGCATTAGGGTATTTTCATGCCAGGCTCTAATCTTCTCCCAGTGAGAAGACTGGGCCTGCCTTGGGAATTTTGGGAATACTGATTTATTGGTATTTGTATAAGATTGTGACATAAAATATCATGAGTATTAATTCCTGTCACTGGTCAGGACTGGATCTTTTAAACCTCAGCTACATCTGCTCTTCACAGCAAAGGAAGAACTTCTTAGGGACATGACAATCAACAGCAGCCTTGACTGTAATCACCATGAAATGGCGGGGCCTGAGGTCTGAACATAAGCAAAGAAGGAGAGCAGCAGAATATAGATCGTGGACTTCAGAAAAGAAGAATACACTTCTTTAAAGGAAGTAGTAGGCAGAATCACCTGGTGGGATCATGACGAACCTGATTACCTTCTCTCATTAAATTACTGGATTTGTACATGAAGGGAAAGGCATGATATTATTTACTTTGCCTTGCAAGGTTTCTGACACGATATCCCACTGTACTTTTGTATCTAAGTTAGGACACTATGGTCTGCATATTTGGACAACCAGACGGGTAAAAAGAAATGGGCGCATGGCTGGGGTCAGAGAGTAGTGCTTAATTGGTCACCTACTTCTAGTCCACCTAGAGACTTGTTACAAGTTGAGCAATGCAGACATGTAAACTAGGACCTGCTCCATTTAACAATTTTACCAGTGACCTGAAAGAGGTGGTAGAGTTCATCCTGATCAGTTTTGAAGATTAGACCAAGTTGGGAGAACCCTCAAGAGCAGGGCTGCCATTCACAGTTAATTAGGCAAGCTGGAAGAAAGGACCAACAGGAACTACAAAAAATTCAATAGGAACAACTGCCAAGTCCTGCCCTTAGGAAGGAAAAGGCCAGGGAGCAGCTCTGTGGAAAAATCCCTGCAGGTCTCAATGGGCAGTGAACTGTATATGAGACTGAAGTGTGGTCTGGAAGCAAAGATGGTCAAAAACATACTGGGCTGTATGTGCAGGAGTGCAGCCAGTAGATTGAGGGAAATTATCAGCCTCCCAACACAATACTTGCTAGACCACATTTAGAATACTGCATAAAGTTTTGCTCCTCACCCTCCAATACAGGAAAGGCATCAACAAGATGAGGCAAATCTGGTGGATGACCACCAACATGGTTGGTGTCTGGAGCACTGTCAAATGAGGAAAGCATGAAGAAGCTGGACTTGTCCAGCAAGAAGATGAGATGGCAGCAGCAGGTTGGACAAGAGATCTCCCTTACAACGTCAATTAGTTTGATCCTATGATCCTGTGAAATAGGAGAAACTTTTCAGTGATTTATGAGAATGTGACAGAGAAATCTGTGATTATCAGAGTATCAACAGGACAAAACCTAAAGTAAATTATTTCTGAAAGTACTGTCCAGTTTGTCAGGCGGAACACTGCATCTTGTGTCCTTTCAACATTTTAGCATATATACTTCAGGCTAGTCAGGCTATTTTCCATAACTTCTGCTGTCCTATGAGCTCATTCTACATAAGTATATATGGAAGATGTGAATGGTTAAATGGATGTACTTCTAAATATGTATAAATTAATTTACATTAATGATTAGGACTCCAACAGAAAAATGTCACACTCAAGAAGTAACAGTCTACAAAGTCCATAGTGAATAGAAACCTTAATTTCTCTCTGCCATCCATGACTTCACTGATACCTGTAAATATTCACTACCTCAAGAGAATTCACACTTAAAGTTTTAGAAAATAAGCATAGACCAGTGCAGGAGTCAGTGGAGCATAGATAAAAACCAGCAGCCTTTTTCTGGGGGGTTATATGTGATCTTCAAGAAACTCTTGTTTGAAGGGTACAGGGCTGAATCAAGTGCTGTTTGGAAGCAACTACAGGTCAATGATATCAACTAGTTTCCATCTAGTTCCACTTTTCTTCCCTTACTTTTAAACAGGTCAATCGTATGGCAGTTGCTTCCAAGAAGAAAGTGTATTTCTCCCATTCTCATTTCATGAAAGCTGAGTCAATTTTAATGAGCAAATGTTACATCAATTTGATCAGGTTTTCAGTTAAATCCACTGTGTTGGAAGGATTCATTACATTAAGGAAATAAGGGCTCACTGGAATTACCATATTGGAGACAAACTAAAACAAGATCTTTTCACATATTGGTTTTAGTAGCTGGCTTTACAGAAGCTGCAGGAATACTGCCTATGATGAGCAAATATGGGAAAATCCTTCCCGAGACAAGTATTTCCTTTTAAGGTCTATTTGCTAAAAAGTTGTTTATTTGATGCTTAAGGAGCCCAGTTCCTTTCCAGTGTCCTATTCTTCATTTTCAGTACTTCCATTCTGAACTTTTCAGTATTACCTCATGATAATCAGGTTCCCAAATTAATGGTACCTTGTGTTGAAAAGGCAACCTTTTTAACAGCCTAGTATTGCCATTTTTAAGTTTCATTGAATATCTCCTTTGTACTACGATCAAACAACATAAATAAAAGTTTACTGTCCCACATATACCATTCATTATTTGTGTACTTTTTAGATGGTCCCTCTCCTACAAAGCAGATATTATCTCCATGTGTAATCCTTTTTCACATTCTGTTACTATTCTGGTTTCATTTTCCTTCTCATTTTCCTTTTTTAAAGCCAGAATTCCCACCACTGAACACAGTATTAATTTGAAGCTCTATTGCTGATTTATATAAATACACAATAATATTTTCTATAATCATTTTCCTTGTGGATCCAGAAGTGTTTTCACCACTGCTGTTAAGTATAAAAAAACACTGACATTTTCTGGAATTTTCTAAGTGACCTAGATTGTACTTTGTAAGAGTCATACTTATGTGTACTTAGGCAGAGTACTCTACTACTTCAGGTATAATAAAGAAATGGTTACAGTATTAAGAAATAACATAGAGTGATTACAGACTTACAAATGTAGGAAATCTCTGTTTCACATTCAACATGAATGAAAAAAAATTTGGATAAGTATCTTGACATTTGGGAAGAGTAGCTTAAACATTTCCAAAGTTTCTGAATTTACCGAGTCTGTAAAACTGTTTAGGAAATGAAGTAAAATCAGGATTTTTTTCTTTAGTTTTGTAAGGTTCCTTTTGCAATTCTATTTGAAGGGTCTTCCACAGTACTTAGATACTTGGTCATCTAATGTTGGGTTGAGCAAGAAGGAAGAATTATTTTAGAGGATATTAAGCAGACTTGATCAAAACTAAATATTCCATATTCACTCTGACTTTTGGGCAAAGATAAAAAGTAGGTATATGTCACCCAACCAATCCATATTTTCACAGCTGAAAAAGATTTTTATTTAGGAAGACTTAAGCTAAACTGCTGTTTTACTGAAATGTAATAAATGTTACAGTTTATATTGTAAATATTATAAGTATAAATTTTATAAACATTATAATAAATAGTATAAAGAAATGAAAATTAATAAATTATAGTGTATTACTATTCAGACTTCCTGAAGTGTTTATGAACAGAGAAACTGCTAAAGCTCTTGTTTGAAGGAGAGTACTCTGAAATCTGCTTTTGTTTTTAGGTTTGACCTGCCATTTGTTTGCTGTCTAGAGTAAACTGCATTCCTTGTATGTAGAGGTGAAAGGAAACTCATTTCATGAAAGAAATAGGCACTTTGGGGACACTGGAGCAATAACAAGGTCTTCTACCATTTCTAAACCCATATTAGCTATTAGTAACTCGTATGGCCATGGGAAATCACTTTGTTTGTCTTGCTATTTTGTTCACATTGAACCATTTCAGAAAAAAACAGGGAACTAGAAGCCATAGGAGTGCTTGAGTCTTTACTTACACAAATTTACATAACGAAACTGTACCTACATAATGGCTGAGGTCTCTGACCTGTGTTGGAATCTGACACTTGCTTTGTTTCTTAGCTTCAAAAGTAGTGGGGAAAAAAGGAAAAAATGTATATACAGGCTCTAAAAGCTACAAGAATATCAAGGGTCAATCTGCCTACAATTCACTCTGGTTCAGGATGTTTTTATTACTCAGCTGTTAGTCATGACTATGAAGTAGTTGAGTTCTCACAGCTCTCACACACTATTTAGACAACGAATTAATATGGCTGATAGAAATTCTCCACTGTGTACATTGTGTGCTTAATTTTATTTGTCCTCTTCAGAATGAATAAGGTAATATTTTGCATTTTATTTTAAGACATATTGTATTAAATGTTGTTCTTAGATCTTTTGGAGGACTGTAAACTACTCCAAACCATTTCTGCAAGCAGCGCCACGGGCACTATATATTTTTCCTTGGGATATAAGGAAGAAAAATGAGGCCATTCATCACATGAGATAGAAGATTTAATTGTCAGGGATTGCTGGAGATGAGCTAGCATTACGTTCATACTGACCATAAATGGTAGAACCACAGGGAATCTGATTAGAAAGACCATGCATAAGGTGATGGATATTATGGAGACTGAAAGAACAGGGAAGGTATTTTGAATGACACCCAAATGGTTGCCATGATTTTACATGCAGGGACTGACCACACAGGCTGCCTGGGAGAAAGTTTAGACAGCTTTTCTTCCAGAACAAGGTTTCACTATATCATGATTAAACTTCCTTGAAAAGTAAAGGCATGAGAGAGGGAGATGGGATGGTGACAATATGCACATCCATACATAATACACCATTAATTGGTGGTTAGCTTGTTATATTGTTATAGCATGAGAAAGCCCCTAAGAAGACACAAAGAATGTTTTGCTATTGATGTTGAAGTTAAAGTTAATGCTAAAATGAGAAAGTTGGAATCTTATGACCATTTAGCCCCAGGTTTTATCCAATTTCTGCTTCTAAATGGTGATTGTTGACTTCCAATCTGTAGAACAAGCACCAAGGTCAGTGTTGCATTCACATACATAGTGCTCACAGTAGTTAATGTCTTGAAATTGTGTAACAAGGATGACACGATCGCTACACATATAAATATCTAAAGACATCTTGACATTGATTCATCATACAAATAAATCTGTAAATGAAACTCCTAAGTTTTGTTATAACATACTTCCTAAGTTATGTTGTGAGCTGTGTCTGTCATGATGCCAGCTGAAGTATTGTTTCTGCTAAGCTGGGAGGTATACACTTTGAATTGCATTTGAGACTGTGAAACCCAGTGATCAGAGGTGGCTAGAACAATTCCAAATGACCCTTGTCCTCCCTCTACTCTGCAAGGTCATCTGCCCAGCTTTTTGGAAGACACGATGGCTCAAAGTCTATGGTACAGGGCAGCTCTTTAAGCAGATTGCTTCAGGGACCTCAGAGCTTTCCTGTTCATGCTGTTAGGGAGACCTCTAGGAGGATAGCTTTGGGTAAGAGTTGCCTTGTGGAGAATCTTCTTGTTGGTTTGTTTTCTGGCAGTTGTTCCTGATAAGAAGAAATCCACATTTCAAAATGCTGAAATCCTGCACAAAATCGATTTTTCTTTCAGCACCCTGCTCTCTTGATGAGAGGGCGCATTCATAAAGGGCTTCCAAATTACAGAAAGAAAGAAAGCACATTGTCACAAGAATGACTTTCAAAATTTAAAAATTGCTTTCTGAACCTGTTTGAGATTGTCAGCTAATAGGGTAGCCCTATTTCAAAACTCCTTTATTGCAATGCACAGCTGGGTGAAAACCCGCCTCATACAATACTTACTTTTGGTTTTCCTTATTTATCATCATTATCATTACTTTTTACTTTGGTTAGCAGATTTTTTTTTAGTGTTCTGACATCTTTTATAACTTGCATATTTGTTAATTTAACTGGCAGAAAAGTCAATGTACTGTACAGTATGCATTTCATATTTAACACTTATATGTATGCGGCATATGCAATAGGAAAACTTCCTCTGATATCCCAAATACATACTGAATGCACAAATTCAACATACTTTTTAAAATTCATATATTTGGACTTTTGTGCCATGCAAAAATGTCTGATTATTTAGAGCACAGCTCGAATCCAAGGAGGAGTCATTTTGAGTCTACAGTATAAACTCATAGCATTCAGGCTGTGGCTATGATGAACAAATCAGTAATTAATTGGGCATTCATTCAGTGACCTGTCAGCATTCAAATGCTTTAATTAGATGGAGAAATGGAGGCAAGTAATGAGGGCCAAATCTGTATCCTTTAGAATTCAGTGGCAAAACATCCACTTACTGCAATAAGATTTAGTCCTAAATGCATGACAGCACACCATAGAAGATGTCGTCTCCACCAACTGTGGTTCAAGTGTATAATACCGATAATGTCACTGGCATTGTATCTTTCGTTAAGGAAACAATGATGCTCTTAGGAAGCTTTTTGTCTGCTCATGCATACAAAACAGGCAATTTTCATAAGGTATTAATTGCAAATTATCTAGTATAAATGAGGTTCCCAAAAAGAAAAGTCTAATTTTTACTGTATCTGCTGTTTATTTCATTATTAGTATTCTTCATTGTTTTGCATATGTGGTACACCTGAAAGGACATACCATATCCGTTGTCAAACAATCACACTTTAAATATGCAGGTGTACACAGACCTAGAGTTTTTATTCTCTTGCCAAGTTTTTTCATAAGTATTCAAACATATATGTATCTAAATGTATGATAGTAATGTGTGTCTACCTATGGTTTTCTATGTATTTTGGCCAGCTTCAATTTACACACATAGATAAACTGTATTAAAAATTTCCACACTAGATTAAAATGCTGATGATATATTTTAAGTGTGTGGGGGTTTTTTTCTTTTAAAGGAAGGTACTGTAAGTAGCTCAGCACCTATTTGTTGCTATCTAGCTAGCACTCGCTTCACACTTGAAGTGTAGGTTTGAACCATTTCTTATGAAAAACAGACCAGTTTTAAAAATTGATTTATCATTTGGACACTCTTTCAAATTCAATTTGTCTATTCTTCCAAAAGTGATTTTAGTTTCACTGAAAAGTGAAAGTCCCCTCAGAGGGACCGATTGCTGCTCAGGTTGTGCTGAGTATCAGTCAGTGGGTGGTGAGCAAATGTATTGTGCAACACTGTTGTTTACCAGCTTTTTCTCCTTTTCCTCTTTCAGGTTTATAACTCTCCTTGTTATTCCCCTTAACATTATTACTCGTAGCAGTTGTATCAGTATTATAGTGTACTTTATTTTAGTTATTAAACTGTTCTTATCTCAACACGTGGGGTTTATATTCTGATTCTCCTCCCCATCCTGCCTGGTCAAAAAGGAAAGCAGGAGTGAGAGAATGGCTGCATGGTACTTAGTTACCAGCTGAGTTTAAACCATAACACACACAAAGGTACATACACTAGCTTTGAATGTGGAATATACCTCTGCCCTAGGGAATCATAAACATCTAAGTCTTTTCCTCCACTTCCTTCTCCTCCTGGCTGTTAGAAGCTGCCTTCTCATTTTGCAGCCTTAATATATTTATATACAATTTTCATTCTTGTGATTATATTGTTCTTTTTCTTTTTGCTTCAGTGGCATTTTTCCTTTATGTTTTTAAAACTATATTGAAGTTTATTTATAAAATGAAAACATATCTTCCATTAGCTTTTGCTTTGTAAGGCTAAGCCACTGCAGGTCTCCTGTCAAAAGTACAGTTTCTATTCCTCTGAACATCCAAGTGCGTTCATCTGGGCTGAACACAAATTAATCAAATTGCATGAATTTTTTCAAATGCAGTCTCAATGGTACAGAAGCATTAATACTTCTCAATTCCTACCAAAAATACCCCATATGACATATTTGGGGATTATGTTTGTACTTTTCACAGCTAAATCAATCTGAAGTTCACAGGCTTGCTGTGATCTGCTGATATATCCAGGGTATTCCCCTCTTCTGTCATTTCAAAATGATGAATTGTCATCCTGTAACAGAGATTCTTGTTATTAGTCCTGAAGTGCATGAATTTGCAATCTGTACAATTATACCTCATCCCTTCTTTTCTAGTTCACTCAACTCTTCCAATATTATATTCTGATCCCTCTTTAAATTATTGTTTCCAGTGCTTTGTTGCTGGCTTTTTGCATTCTTCTTCAACTGACTGACACAAGCCCTCAATCCCTCCCCACCATATGCCTTACACGATTCCTAATAACTGTTGCATTGAAGTAGATGTCTGTTTCATCTAGATTTTTTCCAGAAGGAATGTCACAAGCTGTCTTAAATAGGGTAAAACAAACTTCATAACAGCTTCCAAACAGCTGACTCTTCAAATATTTTCAGTTTCAGAGTAGTAATTCAACTATATCAACACTAAACTCCTGAAAGACAGACACTTGCAGACTCCTTAATGAATTCCACTCCTTTATTTTTATAGACTCACTACAAGAACGCATCCCCATATCCTTCCCTGGGCCTCAGTAAGGTTTTGGGGTTTTTTTCTGGTCCTTCCCACAAGCGCCTCGCATAACTTCTGTATGTCGGTGAGAGTCACTTTGGGTGTCATGTTCAGTTTTGGGAGGTCTTTATTTTTTTCCATTTCTAAGAATCACCAGCTGGGAGCAGAGCTGTCTTACCCATCTGTGAGCAGAGCAACTTCCCACCCCTGCTGAAAGCAGTGGTCTCACCTCCAGAACTGCTAAATAACACAGAGTTCTTATGACTATGGCAACTTAAAAAGCCCTAGCATATTTTAAGAAGAGATCAGTATCTGACAGGCATAAAGTACTGGGGCCAGAAAGGGTGATAGTCAATACGGTCAACTGAGCCAAGCCTTACAGCCATGGTGACTGGAGAAGTTTGCCACAGCAAGAAGACACTGGCATCGTCTCTGAGGATACTTTCAAACTCCACAACATGCATATGAAATTGTTCCATTTGGCTCTGGAACTTCATAAACCTCTGCAGAGTTCATCAAACACCTACTTAGCACCAATCCTATTGCCTGAGCAAGCTCACCAGAGCCCAGTGTTTTGTGACTGCCTGTTTAGCTCAGCTGATCTACTACCTTGTCTGCTCAGAAATAGAGAACTAAAATCAAGAGTTCTTGAGCTCAGGTAACTACCTGCTCTCCCAACTTGAGGTTTGATTTTGGTTTGTTTTCTACTGAATGCCTCCAAATATGCCTTGAGACATCAGGGGCAGGTACACAGGCTCTCAGCATCCCTGTGTTTATCATACATCAAGCTATTGCACCATCTCCCAGCCTTGTAATGACTGGGAGATCTCTTTTTGTCATCTAGTCCTCTTTGGCAGATTGAGACACAAGATTTTTGCTACCAAAGTAACAATCATGAGGCTTATACTCAATATGCTGGTAGATAAAGCTCATATACTATCACATTCCACTTTCTAGCAGGGTGTACTACAATATCTATCTTAGCCCCAGTAAAGAAAGTTTTCCTTGCTGTAATTCCTTAAGATACCATTGATGGTCTGAAAGTCTCCATTTGAAATGATGAACTGCATTACTCCATGATGACTGCACAACACATTCTGCCAAGGAAACCCTGTGCAAACTGCAATATCCACCTTCTTCAATCCCTAGAAAGAGATCAGCCAGTTCCTTGCATCAATAAACATACAGAAATCATTATGCTCCTTTGCTCTCGATTTCCCAGGCTCCATACCAAAAGTAGGAATCATCAAAACAATGTCTTGTTTGTGCTTAGCTTTTTGTTGTCACAAATTCTGACCTCAGGTGTTTGAGACCTCAATGAAGGCAGAATCTAAATCCTTCCTTCACCGGCTACTCCTTTAACCCAGGCAGCTGATTGCTTTGGACCAGTGTCAGCACTGTGTCTCAAGGCTTATCCAGTCCCCTGATCATCCACACTACTTACGAATTTTGCCCAGCCCTCCTGTGCTGCCTGTCTTCAAGAGCCTGTGGTGGCCTGCAGTGGCAGAACTTGTGCATGCTAGAAAAGACAAATGTTGATTGTAGTTCTCCACTGTTCTCTTCTGTCTCAACTGTTTCAACAGTAGCACTTTCTGTTAATCAAAGACTGGCAGAGGCCCAATACCCAGCACAGACTTAAGTAGCTTGGAAGACTTCTAATTACAAGATCCTTTTCTTAGTCATAACATGAACAAGTCTTTCTGTTGAGCAAGCATATATATTTGCACCTCATAGTCTGCAAGATGAATGCTTCCACATCTCAGACAGATTTCCACTTTACCTTGGGTCAGAATCATTTCCTTTTTGGCAGGTCTTCCTATTTGACTTCTTTATACCATTGAATATACTGACAAAGGTTTGGCTTCCATACATGTCTACCAGATGGAAAGCAGTGTGATACTTCATTCCTGGTTAAGGCACTAAAATAAATTTGGTGCTAAGTGCTTTAGCCACTTGACTTTATGATGCCCTACCTCCACTACACAAAGGTTTTATACGATATTCAGATTCTGGCTTAAAATGGCTATTGTATTTTACACCTCTGAATTGTAAATTAAACTCACATTCACAAACAGGTTAAGAAAAACAGAATATGCCTGAGTCTTCAGACAGTCTGAAATGGGAAATGGCGGTGACCCAAACACCTCTGCTTTAGAACTACTATCACTTATGATTGGGCTGCGAATATTATGTTCTCAACTGGGTCATCCAATATAACAACTTTCATTGATTTCCTACCTAGTACATTTTGTAAGATGATCACAAAAGTGAGCAATATATGGATGAATGCAGCACTCATTGCAGTTAAAATCTCCAGATATCTGCTTTAACATCACCTCAAAGACTGTGTTTAGAAACTTAAGAGTTTTATGGATCATATGGACAATAATAGTCTCTCCCTTTGGACATTTGTTAAATGCATAGATATTATGCTTGCCAGTATCATCACTATCTGTGTAAGAGCAGCAGATAAACAAACATATTCTTAACAATTCTGTGTTTACATCATAAATTTGCAGTGCCTAGTCTGTCCTACTTCATTCTTTATTCCAGGCGTTACAACCCAGAGGTCTGAGGGACCTACTTAATGAGCACAGGTGGCACTGGATATAAAATAGTCTGCTATTTCTCCTTTAGAAATATAAATGGCATGCTAAGTTACAAAATAACCACAGTAAAATTTATGTAATTTATTGTCCTTTTTAGTGCCTCTTATCTTAGCATCCTTGTACTACAATGGCTTCTAGAAATGACCAAAAAGAGGAGTTTTCTGTGTGGAAAACCTACTGCTGAATCAAAGTACATTCTTTATTTCAAGCATAATGATCACAACCGTGTTTCTTTTTACCTCTAGCGTGCTTGTCTGAGATCCCTCACCCTGCTGGCAGGTGTTGATCCAGCTGGAAAAGGACGAACAAGGTTTTTTACTGACTCAGTAACAAAGCCAGCTCATTATTCCACTCAGATATAAGAGAAATAAAGAGAAATTATGACAGCGTGGTAAGGTTTGGGTAGGCATGTCCTGAGGGAACGAGGCACAGGGAAAACCAAATCCAAGGAAAAGTTTCATGGCAAATTCTTTCAGGATGACCTTTGTGTTAATAAGCCAGGTTTATTAATGAAGAAATCCACTTGTCTGCACCCAAACATGCATGAATATTAGTCAATATTCTTTTTAATAGCTGCTTTCTCTTGCATGAATGTCTATCAGCCACCCATAATTCTCAGACAACATGTCTGCAGCCAGCTTTTGTGAACATGTTAATTAGGAAGTCTGTACCAGCTGAATTTCTAAGATGAACAGCAAATAGTACTGCTCATGCACCCCACCCCCACTGCAGGCACCCAAACAGCATGGTTTATTCAGCAGAAATCATACAGAGGAGAGAGACCAGGTAGATTTGGAACCTCAGAGCTGTAATACAAAACTATAAATCCTGCCTGCATAGAGAGCTTAAGTGCCACACTGGCATTCAGTGACAAACAGTGGTCTCAGATCTTGGATTTTATGGTTGCCTCAAGTAGCAAAAATGCTTCGTTTCATAACATTGCAGAGAACCTATTGGGCCCCAGCACATACAAATATGCTGAGGTGTAAGCAGAGAGGTAATTCATTCTGCACCCTCCAACAGGCAGAGAGGTAACCTGCAACAGATCATACAAGCATGAATTAACTTTCCTTACCCCAAGGTAATCATTTGGGTTTATAGATAAAATTTGGGATTATAACTTATCTGCTTCAGCACAATTACTTTGACAAATTGATTTCTTGGCTATTAACAACACAACTAAATTCTTCCCAAGACGGGGCTGTTCCATTTTCAATGGGATTGATACCAAGGAAATAAAAGCCTGTGAAAATTTGAATAGCTAAATATTGGCTCGTGAAAATACAGAAGTGTTTGTATGGAGAATTAATGGTGACACGGCTGTATTGAATACATTGCAGTCACTGCATACGTGTTTTAAGATAGAGGAAGGCATACAGCTGGAAGAAGGAAATGTATAAATATAGCTTTACATAAGATGGTTGCTCATAGTAAGGTAGGGTGACAGCTTATAGTATTGTGATTCTTTCATGGAAATTTGTCTTTAGGCTTTATGGTGAGCAGGGTAAGAAACTTCTGATAGTGTTTTAGTTGGAGATGTCTGTTGTGCTAAGAGACTTTATACTTGGCTTACTATTTATGATTTTGATAGAATTAAAATGGGGAAAAAAAAAAATATCCAAACCAAAACTGTATTTCAGACAAGTAATGTAATAAAAAGCAAAGTCAGAGCAGAAAAGCCTCCTCCAAAGTTCCAAGCAATAATACCTCATTGCAAAACTCTGCAGTTTTCCAGGAAAAGGTCATGTTCCCAAAACCAAAAGCCCAAACCTAATCTAAAAGTACTGAGCAGGGCTGGAGAAATAAGTACTGTCCATTCACAGATAGAAATTGTCTGCCACTGTGTTATAACCTTCAACAGTGTCAGTTTCCCACAGACTGGTACCCTGAGCGGAGCTTGCATCTTGTTTTAAAATAAAATAGGGGAATTTGGTGCTTTGCAGACACCTGCGTGAGGTGCAGGGAGAGCCTTCAGTGGCTTCTTGTGCTTTTTATTCCCAGAGTAAGATACAGGGGGAAAGGGAATTGATCATGTGGGGCACCACTGAAGTCGTGTATGTTTGGAAACGGGGCTGCAGTTCTTCAAATCTGCCACTGAGAAGCAAGTAAATGATGGAAATGTTTCATCTCTGAGATTCAAGCTTTTCTTTCTCCACTGCTGCTGACATCTGATGCCCCACGCCCTTTTAAGCACTTATTTACACTATTTTAGTGTCATTTTTGCCGCCTTCTCTTGCTGTCTCCTAAGCACACACATACAAAGCTACAAACACAGTTTCCACAACCTGAGGAGAAGTCCCTCAGAAGCCATTTTCATATCAAGCTATCCTAAAATCTGTACCTTCTTGAGCAACTATTCACATGAAAAGTATGGGTATTAAAATTAGAACTGCTCAATCATAATAGAATTTCTGCACACTAATGTTTACTGTTTCACCCTCACATAATTCTTGCATTTTTATTTTCCTAAAAATTCAATCAAATCAACATTCCTATTTAGAATTTTTGAAAATTCAAATTATACATGTATTTAGAAAGTCATTGGTTATATCAGAGGCCCAAGTTCCCCTGAAAATTTCAGAATTTAAACAAATTTAAAAATCACTTCAAGTATCAATTATTCTCTTTTACACTTTATTACATATTTCTTACACCTGTCACTGGGGCATACGCAGCAGGAAAAGTAAAAACACCCTATGAAAAATGTGAGCTCCTCTCTCCCTCTTACCAAAAAGGTACACTGGGAGACAACAAATTTTTTATTAAATTTTCAGTTAATTCTTTAAAAATATCTGTGACTAAAAATCTGCATATTTGGAATTTTTTATCCTCAGTAATAATGGGCCTAACATTTCTCCATTAGCATTGATAAGACAGTGTTCTAGGTTCAGTTATAAACGGCTGAGCAAAGCTCAGCAAGACCATCAGTACCTTTGTCATAAGAAATGCAAAGAATACTCAAGCATGTGTTAAGAAACAATATTTTCTGTATACAGTATAATATTGTTATATATATGCTTGAGATATAGTAAAATTAAAAGGGTATGTCTCTCTTAACCATGAAAACATTCACTATCTCTGCATCAGCATGACTACAAAATGTTCATGAGTACAGCTTTTTAGGCTACAGCTGTTCAGGCTTCGCACAATACCCCATTTAGGTTTCAAGAAGAACTTCTGGTGAAAACATGAATTTTCACAAGCATTTCAAGTGGAGGGTTTTTACCCTATTGGGGCTTTCTGAGAGGGTTTTTTAAGGGGATTGTTTGTTTGGGGTTTTTTTTAAGGAATCTGCATTTTAAAAAGTGTTCTGAAATATAGAGAAAGCCTCATTTCCACTTCTAAGAAGGAGCCAGAAGTTGTACTACAGTAGCATGAGAAGAACTTCAACTTTTGTGGGGCATTTTATATTTTATTAAGAATGTGAAAATTCTGAGTGAGAATGAGGCTATTTTCCTCTGAAAAGATTTAAAACCGTGAGTTTGTGTCAAATAAGTAACTTTTCCCTAGAAACTAAGTCAGTGACTGCAGATACTTGTATTATTTGTTGGCTGTTTATCTTGGAGGCTTTGGTTTGGGTTATTTTGTTTATTTCAGATGGATTTCATTTGGTTAGGGTTTTTGGGTTTAATTTATATTGCTTTTCTCTCAATTGTGCAGAGAAGGATTTTATCGTGGACAGTGATTTTCGTTTTTCTTTATGCACATACCAAAACCTTTTCCTTATGGTCATTTTCAGAAAAAATGAAAATTAAAAAATCCCCATATCCTGATTTACTGTGGTCCCTGTGACTTACCTGGGCACTTTTCCATGCATATCCAGAAAGGGAGGCACCCCTGCTTCTGGAAAATGGTCATAGTGCCTACTGCATACTCATTACTGCAGCAATTCCTTAACACAATGACAGATAAAAGAACTTTCCTTTTATTGAACTAAATGCTGGTTTTACATAAAATAGACTATAATTCAGAGTCTGTAATGTCTACTGAAAGGTTAGACTCGTTACCATCCAAATAGGCTGAGCTAATAAAAATTATATTTGTTACAATCCAAATAGATTAACCGGCCTTAAGGGCTTAGCTATGTATCACACTTTTCAATTTTCTTATAATTAAATTAACATAAAACAGACTTGACAAATAAATGACTGTATCAGAAACAGTTAAGCTCTATTTAACCAAAATAACTGTTCTATTTACATATACAGCAACCTGTGTCTATTTTGGGAGCTATAAGAAGCCTATCTAGTTAGCAAATGCCTGGGTGCCCACAGCTTGTGAACAGCCTTGGTCCCAGCTTTTCTGTGAACTACATATACCCCAAATGATAGATTTTGTGGTTTAGTTCCTGCACTCCCTGTTGGTTCCCTCTGAACCAGATATCTCCTCTGATGCCTTGTCACACCTAAGCAACGGCTTTCTTACGCAGAGCTCAGCTTTATTCACTGAGTAGACCTTTTGACTAAACAATTTCAGTGGGGTTATTTATAGAATCATAGAATCATTTAGGTTGGAAAAGACCTCTAAGATCATCAGGTTCAACTGTGAACCTAACACTGCCAGGTCCACCACTAAACTATGTCCCTAAGTGTCACATGTACATGTCTCTTAAATATCTCCAGGGATGGTTACTCCACCACTTTCCTGGGCAGCCTGTTCCAATGCTTGACAACTATTTGGGTGAAGAAGTTTTTCCTTATATCCAATCTAAACCTCCCCTGGCACAAATTGAGGCCATTTCCTCTTCTTCTATTGCTTGTTATTTGGAGAAGAGACAAAAGCCCATCTTGCTGCAACCTCCTTTCAGGCAGTCGTATAGAGGGATAAGGTCTCCCCTGAGCTTCTTTTTCTCCAGGCTAAACAACCCCAGAGAAAAACTGTTTTATGAAGTCAAGCACATGTGTAAGTCTTCGAAGGGCAGTGGTTTTAGTCTCTACACCACATTTTCCCCATCCATCCATACATCCGCTACCCACATATCTAAGCTGAAATAAGGTCTCTGGTAACATCTCTTAGATGACAGCAGGCTAACTATTTAATAGTTTTAGCAGTTCATTAACAAAGGCTGCATGCTTTATTCAGCAGCACTGACCTTCCTAAAAACACCCTGGCTCTCCATAAACTATGTCTCTACCTATTAGCTTTCTGGCCTTCTTTTCCCTCTCTTCCATTCCACTGTAAATCTTGAAACCATAATACTCAGATCCTTAATTTTCACCACATCTCTTACTTACCTCTAAAATGAAAGAACAAGATGCAAATACCACTCCAGCTTATAGTCTCGTCTGTGGTCTCCCTGTTGGATGAAAGACCACAGGCATAACCTTAGTGGTTGGCAAGGGCACAAATATGAGACGGTGGGTCAAGATAGTCATTTTCCCTCTTGTTTCACTTGGGAGTGTGTTTGCACGCATGTCTGGGGAAGGTTTTCCCTTGAGAAGGGCAGTTGGAAAGCTTTTCACAGAAGTTTTGCTTCCTTTTATGGTGTGGATATTGAAAACATAGTATGACCCAGCATTATGACCCAGCATTAAGAAAAAAGCTTGCAGAGACCATACCAGGTGTCTGCTATACAGGATGTGTTGGATGTGGGTCATGTTTTTTGAGATCTTTTTGTGTCACACTTTCACGTAGTAAGTAAAATAATGAAATTGATGTGTAACCTGGTTTTGCAAAAGCTCTGAAACTCAAGTTGCTATGCTGTAATGTGTGTGGTTTGGCAAATGTTAAAGAGAATAGTTTCCACTTTCCATAAAGCCATGCAAAATCCACTTAAGTTTCTTAGGGCTTTGTGCTATAATTAACCATTCTGAGAGTGCTATTGTCTGAGGACTGTGTCTTTAAGCCCCTCTCCTCCTTATAGGACCTCACTCAGAGCAGAGGAGTGCAAATGGAGTTGAGATCAGCAAGATAGATACTTACATGCTTCTTTTGCCACCGCTTTTCTGGTACCTATTTTATGAACAATGGGCTACCTATTGCAGAAATGATCAGTATTGCACCTCAGGTATTCTGCCTAAATTACAATTGCAGTGCCTAAATCTAAGCTATAAATATCAATGTACATCAGAGAAGTTTGCTTTAAAAAGAAAGAAAAAGAGAAATGGATACTATTTTTAAATGCAGCCCTAAAATCAGGTGGCTTCATGCTGTTATGATAAGGAGCTGAGTGGCACCAGCTGAGAAGGAGGTCTAAGCAGCAGTATAACCTCCTTTCCCTGCAGCAGGTCCGATAATCAGGAACTTGTGCTGCGACGGGTGGGAAGGGAACAAGGTGATGATTATTGTTTTACTTTGGGCTTCATCTGGGGAATTAACTGAGCTTTTGAAATTCAGTTCTCCGGAGTGCAGTCTTCTCAGCTTTCCTTTGTGCAGACTTGTAATAGCCTTTCCACGTGACTCCTGCAAGGGCCCTTAGCAAGAAAGAGGACCAGAGCTGTTCAAGGCTCTGAAAGGAGATCAGGTGACCCAGACAAGCCACCTCACCCTGCAGGTTGTGGGTAACCCAGGAGCAGTCTGGAACACAGCAGAGGCTCAGTCCTGTGTGATGAAGGATTGATAGCACTGGTTTTTAAGCTAGGATTCAAGGTGTGTTTTTCTTTTTTTTTTCCTCTTTCTCTACATATGAACTGTTGTGTCCTTATGGGTTTGGTTTTGGAATGCATTTAAAGTATAGAAGATTCGGGACAACTGGCAAGGGTTACTGCAGTATGAACCTCTTAGAAGATGTTTTAGAACACTCATTCTTGCTCGCCAATATGGGATTTACAAGGCCAGGGGGAAAAGCAAAAGAAAGAAGGAAGGAAAGAAAGAAAGGAGGAGAAAAAAAAAAAGTAGCAAGGGGGGGGGCTACTGTGAAACATTATCTCTTTTGTTCTGCAAGCTGAAAGATGTTGTGAACTGTTAACCCGTTAGGAGTTATTATGCATTGTTTCTTTTACATGCCACTGAACCCCTCCCTCAGCTATCCCTGATTCTCTGTCTTCACCTTTGGTAAAGCCCAACAGTATCAGGGTTAAAAGCACAGCAGTACCATATACACAAAGTCAGAGCTGCTCAGGAGCTGTACTTTGACTTCTGAGATATTCTCTATGCTCCCTTTTCCTCAGCTTTATGTATTAAAGCTTATTTTTAACTAAAGCTATGATCCTAAGCTTCTTCACAGCCTCAACTAAGCTGTGTGATTCATGTTTCAAAGCGTAATATTTTAGCCTCAAAAGCAGGATGAAATACTGTCATTTGAGTTTTTTAATGACTATGGACTAGTACATGCTTTTTCAGCCTTTCCTCAAAGGCTCCAAATTAGAATAAAACTAATTTCCACAGCACATGTAAGCCAATAAAAAGAGTATAGCAAGAGGAGGATATGGAACTGGAAGAGAATAACATGGTACCAAGATTTGAGCTGAGTCTGTAGTGTATAATGATAAATAATGTACAAATATTATTACTGTTATTATTATTTTGTAGTATTATTCTTTGCCAGCACTCTTTGCTGGTATGTCAGTCCCGAATGCAAAATTCTTCTGGTTTTCCTCCCCTTTGCATAGTCTGATTAATGGGGCTTATTTTGTGCAAATTTTGCCCCAGGGTTTCCCTTCTCTGACTGGCAGATGAATATGTGGTTATAGCCTTCCACTCTAAGCCTGTGGAGCCACCCAGCTCCTCTGCTGTGATGCTTTCTGTAGCATAATACTCATGTGGAGCTTTACAACAGAGAGCACAAGTGGTCATGGAAGCTTAGCTGGTAATCCAAAGCCCCTTGAAACCAAAGGGCACTCTCACATTGGCCTCAGTGTGCTGCCAACGTGCTGCCAAATTCTATTCTGGGACGTAGAGGAGACGGAAAACTACGTAAGAAATTTAAGGACGATGCAGGAATAGGAAAAACGGGTCAGGGAGGCTGAAAAGAGAGGAAAGAGGAAAGTGGGAGTGAGAGTTGGTATTCAATAATAAGTGTCCTTGAGGAATAAATTTCATTAAGATGGCCCTGCAGTGAGGATCTGTGAAAGGGAAGGAGACCAACACAACGACATCTCCATAAAGGAATGCAGATGAGACTTTTTCTGCACAAACCTGGAGGCAGAAAAATGAAAAATATTCCAGACTTCCCGATGTAAATTGGAGATTCAGTCTGAGGCATCCCTTCCTGTGGATTTCTCTTTCTGTTCTTGTCTTTGTGGCGCAAATCAGGAGTTGCCTAATTACCTACCTCAGCATGGGCAGAGTTAAAGAGAGAGGTCTTATTGTTTGCTGTCTTATCTTCAAGAACTTGAATAATAAAATTTCTGATGATGCAGCAGGCAAAGAACAAGAAGATACTCAGTGTTGTGCAGCTATTTTTTTTCCTGGGCTGTCCCAAGGAAGCAAATACTGCAGCCAGAAGAGTGGCAAAGAGTCATTTAGTCACTTGATTTATCTTTTTTATAAACTACCATAGAAAAAACAGAATAGCTCTGTGCAGAAATGGCATCTAAAGCACATATATATACAAAGACATTTGATTTGCAGAGGATGTCCCTTTGGAATTCAAGGAGCAAACACGCAGAGCTCTCTATCAGTAAAGAAATCAAAACAGTTGACCAGGTGGTTGGGGTGTTCCTTGAGTTCTGCCAGTGCCGTTCTTCTGATGTAACTGTGTTCTGCAAACCCACTATACCACACTCAGCATGTTGCTGGCTGGGGTTGTCATAAGCAAAAACTGAATTTTCCCAGGCAGTGTTGGTCATCAGGTTTCAATGATCAACAATAAAATCATAAACACTTTATACAACAGAGCCATTAAGGTAACAGTAGCTTTTTTTGGCAGGTTTTTTTAACATCTAGGTATTTTTCTTTACTGTGTTATAAAGAGAGAGAAGTTACCGTTAATGAAGGACAAAAAGATCTATTTTTTTTTCAGTTGTATGAAAACATAAGCATATCTTGGTTACAAGGAAAGAAAAAGCTGTGTGAATTATTTACTATGAGAAATGCAAAGAATAACACTGAGTAAAAATAATATGTGCTATTCAAATGCAATAGAAGCCAGTAGAAGGCGGGTACTTGCACTTAAAAAGTTATTGTATTCATGGCTTCATTTATTTCGGTGGCAGAACGTAAAGAACAAAATAAATTAGAACCAAAAATTGAAAAGATGGGATTAATATACAGCAGGGCTGTGAATGATTTGTTTCTCTTCCCACAATGCCCCTCTCCAGCTTATCTGAACACTTAGCTATGTTTATTTCCATAAAGAATGCATTTCATTCTGAAGAAAGCTAGGATGTATTTTTTAAAATAAAGCAAAAACTTTATTAAAATTCAAAAGAAAAGTAAGCAGAGATGATTTGGGAAGCTTTATTCATTTATTTGGGCAAACACTGCTAAAAACATTTAGGTGCACTGCGTGTTTAAAAAGTAATAAATAGCTATTGTGCTTACTTCATAAACTTGTCAGAGTGTCTTCATTTTATTTTCCTGAACAAACTGAATTTCTGTACTGCTCATCCCCAGCCAGTTAATAAATACATCACCCTAAAAAGTGCTGTGGTATTAAATTTACAGCAGATAAAATATGGATGAAGTTGCTGTGCTTCAGGTACGTCAACTGTGATTTAATATCTCTGACTACCCTTATGAGGAGTAAAAGATTACTCGGCAGCTCCAACAGCAAGATACTGACCTTTGCTCCCAAGTAACAGCCACTCAGCAAATAGTACCAAATGAAGTAGTAGAATAACATATAGATTTGCCATAAGAAAAAATTGATCTAAATCCATATATCAAATCTGCTGATCAGAGCTCTGCAGAAAAAGTACCTCATAATCTTTAGTATGGAATTGCAGAAACTTTTGGTAGAAAAGAAACTGTGGGGTTTATTTTAAAGTAAAAGGTTTTCTGGGGCAAAAGGGTTTTATATTTGTACATGTTGTATGTAGAGAGACATATATACATATACGTGTGTATATATATGCTGCCTTGAGATGTCTTAAAGTACAGAAACATCTATTGGATCATCAGTTAGTGATTTAGCAATTAGTCTTATCCCCCCTTTCTATTTTTCTGTTAATTCTGTGAAAGAATGAATAAAAGTATAACATTGTCTCTGTAAATGAACGCAAAATTCCTCTGGGAAATCTCATAACACTCTGATTTAATTTGTATTTGTAAGAAAAGTTATATCTAAAGGTGATAAAAATCCCCAGGAAGAAATGTTTGTTAACAAAGAAAATAAATTCTTGTGATTTACATTTTGCCTTCAAAATAGGTGGGTGAGTGAAAGGGTGCTGCTCTGCACTTCAAAGCAAAAGCAAATGAAAAAATTTCAACAACAAAGCCAAAATATGAAACAGACAAATCACTCTGCTGAGTACTTTTTAGCCTACAGTGGCAACTGCTGTGTATATTATAAGGACTGAAAAGGTAATCTTTAAATGTGGAAGTAAAATAAAAAACTTCCCTAATTAGTGCTGATTAGCCCTACTTAAGGAGTTAGAACTTGATTTATAATGGTAAAATTAGTAGATTTATACCACTATTATACTTGCACAGGTGAGATTTTCCCAGGACATTGAAAAAATATTAAAACCCCTCATTTCTTTAGCACCCGTAATTTTAACATGATCTAATCATATTTATGCCTTACATTCTGACAGTTATGTACATATTGTAACTTGATGTCATAAGTAATTTCTGAATCCAATGTGTTTGTGTCCACACAAATGAAAGCCTTGTTCAATTCCCAGTTTTGTTCAAGATACTATTTTTAATAGAAAGGATTTTTTTCCTGAAGAGGTGATTTGATTAACAAGTCCAAGAAAAATAACATGATATTTGTCTCAAATGTCTGCTGTGCTTATATTACAAACAATAACTGATGACCCCTGAAGGTTATTAATGCATTTTTGTGAAAACTGGATTTCTTTCTAAACAAAACTTAGAATATAATGTGATTTTAAAATATGGAAGTGGTGACATTCATGTCAAGATTTTGGTTGGGGTTTTTCTTTCAATTAAAACACATGCCTTGCTATTAAGATGCACTGGCTTGGTTGAACAAGAATGTGCATCCTGCCCATTCTAGCCCAGATGTTACTCATTCAAACAGACGTCAGCCCATAAACCTTTCTAAACAAGTGCTTTCTCCATTCTGATTGCACAAGGGATTTGGTTGGGCAAGATGACATTTTCTTGAGTGACAGATGCTCATGCTGCAGCAGAACCATGGACACTTGTAATGTCCTTGCAGAGCAGCTGCTCTTTCAGGATTTTATACTGTTTTCTTTGTGTTTGTAATAATAAAGAAAAAAAAATTTACCCTTTATACTTGGGGGGTTAAAAACCACACATAACAATGAGAGCCAAGAATTGCTAGCAGGATTTAGACAGTCTCAGATGCTGAAGATATGCAGATACTGTGAACTTTTTAATGGCCTATCACTTCAAACACCATAAACGTATTTTCTTGGGCATTCCTGCCCTACCTCAACTGGTCGAAGAAAGCAAGCACAGGAGGGATCACAGGAGATGGAGGGAGGGAAAGAAGCAGAAGGAAGGATCATTGGCAGATAACCTGAGGGGCTCAAATTTTGCCGAGTAAGTGTGTGGCTTCTAAAATTTATGGATGGCTCCTAAATGTTATTTATCCGCATTTAGACCTTTAGCAAGCAAGAACAGATCAGGGTGGTGGGTTTTTTTTTAAATATGAATTTTTATAATAATAATGGGAATAGTAAGCAGCAACATCTTCTGTCAATATATATTAGTCTGGATATTAGGAATTATGACTGAACAGTTTATTACAAAGTGGATTTCAAATGAATTTCAGAATAAAGAACTTCAGGAAAGCTGATAGCACCCCAAAACTGAGGTGGGTAAGATCAACTGACATTGCTCAGCATCTCATTTATGTCTCTGGCCAACAGAGTAGTATTTCCCTGCTACGACCAATGCATTGTCAGTGACATCATGCTGTAGCTCATTACAGCATTCCTGAGCTCAGACGGCTGCAATATAAGCCCATTGAGTTGTTCCCTGTGTGTCATGGAATATGACACACCACAAATCTTCAAAGAATTCAGATTAATATTTTTCTCATTGCTACTTGTGTGTCTCTTCACATAGCTAATACCCAGCCTCAATCTTAACTTATAATCAGCTGCTAAAACCCAGCTTGTGGTGCTCATATGCCGATCAGGAGTGCTGACATGAGCAGATGGTGGCATCTCACCTTGAAATCCCATTTAATAATGTGAAATTGGGGAACCTACTGTTGAGAAAACTGTGCTATCTTGATGCCAGAAACCAGATATTTTTTGTTGGACTGTTGTGATGAATTGGCCCAACCTAGTGTGCACCCTCTTGGAAGGATGTTGAGGTGAGATGAAAACCATCTCTCCCTTCTAGGGATCCTATGGAAGAAGCCATTGAGAACACTGAGAAAACAAAAAGATGCCTAAAGCTAGCATAAACGTTAGCTGTTTGCCCAGGCAGGCCAAATTTAGGAGATATGACTTGCCATCCAGACCCTGCTGCTCATCATGTCAAGTCAGACTCAAGAGCCGCTGGCCAGGAAATATAAGGTATTTATTGCTTTATCAGTGCCTGCAGCGAACCTGCCCTGTGGCTAACAAACAGGGTTCAGTTTTCAAAACCATCAAGTGTGTGAATAAGCACTTCTTTTTAGAAAGTTGATCTAAAAGATAAAGTGAAAACATCTATCAAGGCCATTAGTCTCAGAGAATGACATTTAATACCTCTAAATATTGCTAGAGAATATTGCAGACAATACTCCTTGGAAGGGATAGTCCAAATCCAAAAGGCTCTCTTAGCATACAGTGATTAAATAGGTCAAGTCTCAATGTTTTACAGCCTGCACTTTTAACAGGCTTCTCCTGAAGTAGTAGTGAATCTGCTATTGAAAATACAACATCAACACAGTTTAGTAGTTTTTAAACCTTTCCTGCAGGACAGGAAGAAGAGAGTGAAGAGTTGAAGGTGAGAGAAAGAGGAGTTTGGTATGGGTTTTGTTTCTTTAACAGTTGCAAGAGAAACAGAAAGAAAATGCGATAATCAGAAACCTGGAGATCAGAGTTGGGGATTTTGGGGCACACAGGATTATATTTAAGACCACGTTTATGTGTAGGTGAAAAGAGCTGGGGATTAGGGAGGGAAAAATGAATTAAGAAAACTTCTGAGGGTTCAAGGACATCTGAGGGGACCGCAGTAATGAAAAACATCGTACAGGCTGGAAAGGGCAAAAAAGAAAGCATGGAAAACCTAGGCTTCTAAGAAGTAACATTGGGAGATGCAGTACCAGACATAATGCGGGTTGGTTGAACCAAGGGAAAATGCAAAAACCTTTTCAGGATGTTGTAAAAAGGATCCAAGGACTCAGAGTTGCAGCGGGGGCTTTATTAGCAGAAAGCTTGCAGCGTGCTTGCCAGCTCCAGGAGACCTGGCCGCAGCACCAAGGACATGGAGGCTCCTAATAAGCAGAGAGGGAGACTGAGGAGAAAAGCTCTTGTTTTAACGTGTGCCTACGTTAGGTGCTTGGTGTGCTCTTCTTAGCCTAAAGCCGGTTCACTGCGTAAGGATATCACAGCACAATGACCACAGAAGGCTGAAGGCTTAACCCAGATTTTATTCAGTGAGGATTGCTTGATAGCACAGTGTCCCCCGTGGCTGCTGCTGAGAACCGAGCTCTGCTCGTGCTGCCGTATGCTGAAGGATTGATTCTGCAAGCTGCTGAGCACACCTGGGAACCCTTCAGCCCACCTGAGTTCAGTGGGGCTTGCGAGCACTCAAATCCTCACAGAAGTGATTGGCAGATGCCGAATGGCATCCTTAGAGAATAGATGTTGCTGGATATTCCTTCTCTTCCTTATTAGTAGCAAATTATACCTGCAGCTGTCCAAGATTTTTTGACTCTGGCCTGTCCCATTCTTAATCAATTGCTGATACATGTGTGTGCAAGAGGTGTAAAAGCATAGCCGTTCCTATCTTTTTGAATATTGGGCCCAGAGACAAAACTAAACAGAGGGCACGGGAGGGGATGTAGAAGAAGGATTCACAAACATTCCTGCAAATAAAATCCATTTATTTACTTGGCTTTTTGCTAATTCACAAAGATCTAGTTAGATCTAGGGTAAGAATTTATTCACCGAAATGTTCACAGAAAAGCAGAGCAAATCCTACCATGAATAAATATTCATGGGATTGTTTGCACTGGGAGAGCTCCCCTGGCTGTTCTAAAAGCCTTTTTTTTTTTTTACTGTAGTGTGGTTGGAAGGATAGAATTAAGTAGTTTCAAGAAGGAAAAAAGAAACATGAAGTAGCAGTCAGAGAGAAATGTATTTGCTGTTACTGCAGCCAGGAACAGTGAAGCTGTTGACTGGGCAAGTGAGTGATCCCCCTTACAACTGGTTTGTCTTCAGTTGTGAGGCTGAAAAGTGATGGTCCAAGGAAACATGGCACAAGCAGGTTACCCACCTCTGTGGTGTAAACCAGACTGAGAGCTGGGGGATTATTCATTAGATGTTCCAGTGCAAACTTTCCCTGGCCTTTAACAGGAGATGGGCATTTAGGAAGCCACTATTTGACTGATGATTGACTCTGCAGGTAGAAAATCTCCATAGGCTCTTTAAGTCATTGCTAGAGAATGTAATGGAACAGTCATCCTAACTGGGAACAGTACGGAGGTCTTCCCTGCCATGCCATGGCTGCATCAGCAGTTACATAGCCTCCTTTTTTATCCTGACCTGATAAAATCAAAGATTTTTGCCTGCACAGTAGCATGTCTCAAGCACTGTCCTGCCCAGGCTTACTTGTAACTTGAGGATTATGGGCTTAAAAACATTCTGAGTGGAAAAGAGAAGTGATCCATCAGAGCTGTTGCTGCTATCACCGCCATTCTTCTGCACGGGCTCAGCTCTAGGGCTCTTCCATGGAGAAACAAGTTGTGATCAGCTGTGAGAGGCACATCAGGATTACCTGCTGCTCCTCAACACGTACCTGCTCCCTAAGCATTGCCAGTCTCTGATCAGCACCTTGAATACAGCCCAACTCTGGTTTCACTGTCTGATGGGAAAAGGAGTGGCTGAAAAGATGATGCAAGTCCCCTTCAGCCACCCCACCTACTGGCAGGGAAACACCAGTGTGCTGCTGGTACCTTCAGCCCTGGTAGCTAAACCTTTCTGCAGTCATCAATGAGGAGCTTAACCCCTTGTCACCTGGACAAGGGGAGATACACTGTGTGCCTGTGTGTACATCCATGTTTGTTATAATTTGGTACTGTGGCTCCAGGAACTAAAAAAACACCTCTTTCACCCCGACAGATTCATACCCTCCTTCCTCTTAGGCACAGAGTTAGTAACATTTTCTATATGAGTGAAAAGGCCCAAAGGCCCAATTATGTTTTTACATTAATTTTAAAATGTAACTTTTCAGAGAATTGAGAGACTTCTGTGATATATTATTAAAAGAAACCCAAAAAATCAAAAGCACAACCAAGACCAAAAACCTTATCAGTGTTGACCGTTTGCCTGAAAAGCTAACAGCACTAAGCATACAGTGTAGCACTTTGTCATTTCGTTGTATATTTTCGGTAAAAACAACAAAACTGAGAAGCAGTGCTTACTTGACTTTGTTAGCACTTTTATTTATTTATTTTCCTTCCAGTTTTTCACCCTTGATGTATCTCCTAAGACTGTGAGCAGGATACATAGTGCTTCATATTCCAAGTGCTGAGGCCTATCTATCAAAAGCTGACTGGAGTGGGTGGTGAAATACAGTAGGAGGTGGCTAGCTACACAGTTGTACTATTAAATTACTGTCTGTCCAAGGAGAGTAATCTCTTGTTTCAGCAGCAGGTACTACTATCAGAGACTGTAAAAACCTCAAGCACTCTGAAATAGGCTGTCATATGGAGCACCATAAATTACATCAGTCAAATATTCCATCATTCATTCACTCCACGGTCTTACAGTGGGATGAATAGTCTGCTCAAGGGAGAAAAACAAAGACCAACTTTCTGATTCTTTTTCTATTTACTTTCCGAGAGAGCTTCAGGGGCCACTTTCCTATGGGAAGTTTTAATTAACCATAAAATACAATTTTCCATTTGCATAGCTGCAGGTTTCAGGGACCACACATGTTGCTCCCCAAAATGGTGCAAAGGTGTGGGATTTTCTGCAGCTATTGTTATCTACGCTTTTATTAAGAAGTTTAAGAAGCGCAGCGTCAATGACTTCTTTTTCATCTTTGTAGAACGGAACGTTTGACAGTAAGTTAAAATCCTAAATAAAATATGAAAGCTGCCAGCACATGCCAAAGTCTCTCAGAGAGCATATATGAAACCTTGCTCCTAAGACGCAAATGTCACTAATACCATATGAAAACTGCAAAAAGGTATATGAAAGTCACTAATGTGACATGAAAGAACAAAAGTCTTCAGATTATGTGAAAGTTGCTGTTCCAATATGTTATCCTTACTATTCTAGTTACTTTCTATCTTATCTTATTAGCAACTTCCATTTCAAAATAATCTTTTACGAAAGTCTTATTCTATTAGCAGTTTTCCTTAAGTATCAGAAAACTGCAATTCCAGTTACACCGAATGAAGTGTGACCTCATTAGCAAAGTTCTGTATTGTTGCATGAGGTTTTTACTCCCTTTTCTTTGGAAAATACATGCATTCCTGCAGCCACAGCCTCCTCTCGCTTTGCCTTTATAAAGGTGTACACTGACTATGCTTCCCATGAAAGGTTAAGAACAGACTCAAAGTAGATTTTTGGAATAGAGATTTCTATCATCTGTACATTCTTAGCCCACATTGTTAGCTGCAGAGCTGTTTGTTAAAAAATAATACCACATTTAGGAAGTGCCATGGTCTTTAGGAAAGGCAAGAGGGGTCAAGGACAGCAGAAAGAGCTTTTTCAAATACATAGCTGATAAAACTAACACCAGAGGCAAGGTTGGCCCACTGGTGAACAGGATGGGTGCCCTGGTGACAGAAGATACAGAGATGGCAGAGTTATTGAATGCCTTCTTTGTCTCTGTCTACTCTGCCAGAGGCAGTCCTGAAGAGCCCTGTACTCCTGAGACCTCAGATGAAGTCAGGTCAATGGAGCAGTTTGCCTTAGTCGATGAAGAATGGGTTAGGGACCAGTTGAGCAATCTGGACATCCATAAATCCATGGGTCCAGATGGGATGCACCCACGGGTGCTGAGGGAACTGGCGGAAGTCATTGCTAGACCACTCTCCATCATCTTTACCAAGTCTTGGGAAACGGGAGAGGTGCCTGAGGACTGGAGGAAAGCAAATGTCACTCCAGTCTTCAAAAAGGGCAAGAAGGAGGACCCGGGTAACTATAGACCGGTCAGCCTCACCTCCATCCCTGGGAAAGTGATGGAACACCTTATCCTTGATGCCATCTTAAGGCATGTCAAGGATAAGAGGGTTATGAGGGGCAGTCAACATGGCTTTACCAAGGGGAAGTCATGCTTGACCAACCTCATAGCCTTTTATGAGAAAATAACACGGTGGATGGATGATGGCAGAGCGGTGGATGTGGTCTACCTTGACTTCAGCAAAGCATTTGACACAGTCTCCCACAGCATCCTCACAGCTAAACTGAGGAAGTGTGGTCTGAATGATCAGGTGGTGAGGTGGACCGCGAACTGGCGGAAGGAGAGAAGCCAGAGAGTTGTAGTCTATGGGGCAGAGTCTAGTTGGAGGCCTGTATCTAGTGGAGTGCCTCAAGGGTCAGTATTGGGACCAGTATTATTTAATATATTCATCAATGATTTAGATGAGGGAATTGAGTGTACTGTCAGCAAGTTTGCTGATGACACTAAGCTGGGAGGAGTGGCTGACACGCCAGAAGGCTGTGCTGCCATCCAGCGGGACCTGGACAGGCTGGAGAGTTGGGCAGGGAGTAACTTGATGAAATATAACAAGGGAAAGTGTAGAGTCCTGCATCTGGGCAGGAACAACCCCAGGTTCCAGTATAGGTTGGGGAACGACCTGTTAGAGAGCAGTGTAGGGGAGAGGGACCTGGGGGTCCTAGTGGACGGCAGGATGACCATGAGCCAACACTGTGCCCTTGTGGCCAAGAAGGCCAATGGCATCCTGGGGTGTATTAGAAGGGGGGTGGTCAGTAGGTCGAGAGAGGTCCTCCTTCCCCTCTACTCTGCCCTGGTGAGACCGCATCTGGAATATTGTGTCCAGTTCTGGGCCCCTCAGTTCAAGAAGGACAGGGACCTGCTGGAGAGAGTCCAGCGCAGGGCAACTAAGATGATTAAGGGAGTGGAGCATCTCCCTTATGAGGAAAGGCTGAGGGAGCTGGGTCTCTATAGTTTGGGGAAGAGGAGACTGAGAGGTGACCTTATTAGTGTATATAAATATAAAAAGGGGGAGTGTCACGAGGATGGAGCCAGGCTCTTCTCAGTGGCAAACAATGATAGGACAAGGGGTAATGGGTACAAACTGGAACACAAGAGGTTCCACTTAAACTTGAGAAGAAACTTCTTCTCAGTGAGGGTGACAGAACACTGGAACAGGCTGCCCAGGGAGGTTGTGGAGTCTCCTTCTCTGGAGACATTCAAAACCCGCCTGGACACATTCCTGTGTAACCTTATCTAGGTGTTCCTGCTCCGGCAGGGAGATTGGACTAGATGATCTTTTGAGGTCCCTTCCAATCTCTAACATACTGTGATACTGTGATACTGTGAAACCCTATCCAAATTAGAGCCTGAGCCCACAGCAAGATGCCATGTGTGTCTGAGTTCTCCTTTCAGTGGAAAGCTCTGGTGCAGGGTTTGAATCCATATTTGACCAAGGGAGGTGCATTTTTACTAATCCTGTACAGACAGCATTCAGTAAATCCCTACTTCTGCAATCAGAGATGAGTATCCTTGTGGACCCCTTGAATGACAGTGAGACCTCATGAATGCCGGGCAGCATGAAGCTGAGTTCAGGGTTATTAGTACTTCAGAGCTATTTCTCTACAGACCAGTGGAAGTTTCAAAGCTGAAATGATCTAGAACATGGACATCATAGACTTCGCGCTTTATGGGTCCACTGATTTGGAATATATTTTTATCAGCCAAGAGTCTTATTTTTTTTCTTTTCTTTTTGAAATCTTCTGCGAAGGTGATGAAATGTGTTGCATTGCTAGTTCTAGCTCCTGAAGTCCGTGTAACTTGTGCAAGCAAAACACCAGGTCAAGCATGCTATGAGAGGATCAGTATGCTAACAGGAAGTGAAAACATGAATAGATGACAAATATTTGTAGTGCAGATTTCCTGGCTCCATACGCAACCCTGACCTCTGCAGACTGTGAGGGGGTGGCTGAATTCCCGCACAGTGCAGTGCTCAGTCTGTATGTTGAGCCTGAAGAAACGGTACCTTCTACAAGTGAAATGGCTGTTGAATGCTATGTGGTAAAGTCTATCCTGAGATGCATCAAAACAGGTCATTGAGTTACATTAAACCTTGCAACCTATTAACAATTTCCCCTTGATTTTGATTCTGAGAAAGGACAGTTAAACACCATAAATGTACTAGTTACACATTAGGTGACTGTTGCTAAGCAAGAACTTACAATGTGCCCCCAACAGATCCTTCTCCTTTGACTATTGGTCTGAAGATAATGCAGTTTGTACATTTAACAACAGTATGGATATTCTGCTGTGGTGGGTTGACCCTGGCTGGACACCAGGTGCTCACCAAAGCCACTCTATCACTCCCCTCCTCAGCTATACAAGGGAGAGAAAACACAAAGAAAGGCTCCTGGGTCAAGATAAGGGCAGGGAGAGATCACTCACCAATTACTGACATGGGCAAAACAGATTTGACTTGGGGAAATTAATTTATGACCAATCAAATCAGAGTACGACAGTGAAAAATAAAACCAAATCTTAAAAACACCTTTATGCCACCCTTTCCTTCTTCCCAGGCTTAAATTTACTCCCAAATTCTCTACCTTGTCTGCCCCAGTGGCACAGGTGGATGGGGAATGGGAGTTGTGGTCAGTTGACCACACGTTGTCTTTGCTGCTCCTTCCTCCTAGGGGTAAGACTCTTCACACTCTTCCCCTGCTCCAGCGTGGGGTCCCTTCCATGGGAGACAGTTCTCCATGAACTTCTCCAACGTGAGTCCTTTGCACAGGTTGCAGTTCATCATGAACTGCTTCAGTGCAGGGTCTCCCATGGGCTGCAGGTGGATATCCACACCACTGTGTACCTCTATGGGCTGCAGGGGCACAGCCTTCCTCACCATGGTCTGCACTATGGTCTACACCATGGTCTGCAGGGGAATCTCTGTTCCAGCATCTGAAGCACCTCCTGCCCTCTTTCTGCACTGACACTGGTGTCTGCAGGGTTATTTCTCTTACATATTCTCACTCTCCTCTTCGTCTGCAGTTGCTGTCATGCAGTAACTTTCCACCTTCTTAAATATATTAACTCAGAGGCATTACCACAATTACTGATGGGCTCAGCCTTGGCCAGAGTGGGACCATCTTCGAGCCGGCTGGCATTGGCTTCATCAGACCCAGCAGAAGCTTCTGGCACCTTCTCACAGGAGCCACCCTTGTAGCCCTCCCGCTACCAAACCCAATACAACTGCTAAAAGATAAAGTTATTATGACACTGTGTATTAAGAAGGGGAAAAAAAAAAAAAAAAAAAAAAAAAAAAAACAAACTTTGAAGCTAATAATCAAAAGATTAGAGAAAGGATATCTTTTAATTAATTTCAAACCCTGGATTGAGTATTAAATAGAAACATGAAAGAAAGATTTCCAATTGGAAGGGATGGTAACTGAAGAGTCTCCACTCTCTTGGGGATTACCATTTAATGTTAAACATTGATTTAAAATAAATGATGGTACAGTCCCCAAGGAAAGATGTATTTCAGTTGTAAACATAAGAGTGATGTATAATAAATGAAATATATAACATTCTCCTTGAGGAGTATTTTTTACTTTATTGTGCAATCATGCTATGGGAATTATTCGTACCTTTTAACTTGAGTCTCAGACAAAAGCTATCAGGTATCTTTCTGTAATCAGCTTTCTCTTTATTTATATGCCTGTATTTACATTTTTTAAAATTTGTTTGTGATGTCAGCTCTTCCACCACTGGCACTTGTGAGGACACCTGATAGATGAGGAAGGTTTACTCTGCATTATCATCTGAATGCCAAGGGTCTCATATCAGTCCTGACCAAATATCTCAACTTATAGAAAGCGTCACAGTTCCCTACCACACAGCCAGTTTTCACACTTATCTCATCATAGCCCATGCAGCCTTTCTTATTCATGACTGTGTTTGTCAGCTCTTCACTCCTTTGCAGTCCTATTTTCCAATTTCTCCTTCCTAAATATTAAGATTCATTATACCCTAGTTCTAGGAGAAGCAGATTTTCCACTTCATTTGGTTTGTGTCCTGTCAGCATCTAGGTGAACACAATAATTAGTTATGAATAGTTGTTTCAATCCTTCTTGTAAAGAATCTTCTTTTCTTGGGTGTTCCCATTCCACTTTTTTTTTATTATTTTTATTGTGACTGTCAAGTTTATAGGAAAAAGTTGTTTTAAGCAATTTTCTCTCTAGGGAAAACATACACCATATGAACTCAGCTTTGGAGATCTGTTTCTAAGGTTTCAGGCTTACGTTAATCCAGCTAAAGGACAAAGGCATGTTCAGTGACCTAAGCGTCCAGTCAAGACTCCATCTCCTGATCTTCTAAATTTCACTTTCCCTGAGAATTTCTTGGCTCTGAATGTCAAAAGAGAAGCATTCCCTGAGATAGCTAAGACACAGTTCAGAAGGCACTTTGAAAACTAGAGCAGGTACTTCTTAACAGGGTCTGATGGTTCCTGCATTCTGTAAGAATAGCAGACACTTCACTAGCTAGTAAAGTGTGAATGCACATTCAGCTGGATGATGTCTTCCAACAATTCTTGCTCCCTCTGCCCTCTTTTGTTGAAGTTCAGTATTTCCTGTTTTCAGAAGGCAACTACTTATTTTTTGTTATTGTTTGGATACTACTGCATCCTGTTGTCCTTACAGAGCATTTTTGGATCAGAAGTGCATTTTAACTAAATTTAACTTGACACAATGCAATGGAAGGCAAATTAGGAGATGGTGTATATTTCCTAATTAATTACAATATTATGAAAGTAATTATAGTTGTGACATGTTTATTACTTAAGGATTAGTCATGTTTCATCATGAAAATTCTTTTGCACACAAAGCCGCATGTGAAGAGTTGCTTTCTTTGAGTTAGTCCCACAGACTGAGCTTTCGGGTACTTGGCAAATTTTGATTATACAAAGTCCTCAGTGGAGCTAACAATCTGGGCAAAATGGATACTCCTTACTCTATTTTCCACGTTTAAACCACTAGACAACAGTATTTTTCATAGAAAAATGTGTTGTTGTGTGAAATATTGAGACTACTGGAGCAATAATATTTTCACTGAATCTGTGGGTGGAAGCAGAAGTCAATAGAGCACAGGTTGCAGACCCTTAATGTTTGCCTATTTGGAGACTGCAGCACTGTGGCACTCATGGAAGTAAAATTTTGCTTTTAAGGAAACTTTTACTGACCTGCTTTTTCAGATTTTTCTGCTGACTGATGATGGTTGTGTTGGCAGAGCTATTCCCTCAAAGATGAGACGCTCCCTACATACAAAGCCTTCAGCACTCATCATGCACTGAGAAATGTTCCCTT